>NC_041220.1:103027340-103029234 GCF_002837175.3 Physeter macrocephalus
ATATATACACTACCATATGTAAAATGGATAGCTAGTGGGGAGCAGCTACATAGCACAGGGAGATCAGCTTGGTGCTTTGTGACCATCTAGAAGGGTGGGATGGGGGGGGGGATGTAAGAGGGAGGAGATATGGAGATATATGTATACGTATAGCTGATTCACTTAGTTATACAGCAGAAACTAACACACCATTGTAAATCAATTATACTCCAATAAAGATTTTTTTTTAAAAAAGTATTACACAAATAACTCTTAAATAAGAAAACAAAAAGCCCAATTTAATAATTGGGCAAAAGACCTGGACAGACATCTCTCCATAGAAGATATACAGATGGCACATAAGCATATGAAAAGATATTCCACATCATATATTATTAAGGAATTGCAAACTACAACAATGAAATAGCACTATACACTATTAAAATGTCCAAGAATTGGAACCAAGGTGGTGGAGTTGACGGATGTGTTCTCACTCCCTTTTGCGAGAACACCAGAATCACAAGTAGCTGCTGGACAATCATTGACAGGAATACACTGGAACTCACTAAATATGATACCCCACATCCGTAGACAAAGGAGAAGCCACAATGAGATGGTAGGAGGGGCTCAACCACAGTAAAATCAAATCCCATAACTGCTGGGTGGGTGACTCACAGACTGGAGAACACTTATACCACAGAAGTCCACCCACTGGAGTGAAGGTACTGAGCCCCACTTAAGGCTTCCCAACCTGGTGGCCCGGCAACAGGAGGAGGAATTCCTAGAGTCAGACTTTGAAGGATAGTGGGATTTGACTGCAGGACATCGACAGGACTGGGGGAAACAGAGACTCCACTCTTGGAGGGCACACACAAAGTAGTGTGTGTATTGGGACCCAGGGGAAGGAGAAGTGACACCAGGGGAGACTGAAGCAGACCTACCTGCTAGTGTTTGAAGTTCTCCTGCAGAGGTGAGGGTGGCTGTGGCTCACTGTGAAGACAAGGACACTGGCAGCAGAAGTTCTGGGAAGTATTCCTTGGCGTGAGCCCTCCCAGAGTCTGTCATTAGCTCCACCAAAGAGCCCAGGTAGGCTCCAATGTTGGGTTGCCTCAGGCCAAACAACCAACAGGGAGGGTACCAAACTCTACCCATTAGCAGTCAAATGGATGATAGTTTTACTGAACTCTGCCCACCAGAGCAACAGTCAGCTCTACACTCCACCAGACCCTCTGATCAGGAAACTTGCACAAGCCTCTTAGATAGCCTCATCCACCAGAGGGCAGACAGCAGAAGAAAGAAGAACTACAATCCTGCAGCCTGTGGAACAAAAACCACATTCACAGAAAGATAGAAAAGATAAAAAGGCAGAGGGCTATGTACCAGATGAAGGAACAAGATAAAACTCCAGAAAAAAAAAACTAAATGAAGTGGAGGTAGGCACCCTTCCAGAAAAAGAATTCAGAATAATGATAGTGACGATGATCGAGGACCTCGGAAAAAGAATAGAGGCAAAGATTGAGAAGTGCAAGAAATGCTTAACAAACACTTAGAAGATTAAAGAACAAACAAACAGAGATGAACAATAAAATAACTGAAATGAAAACTATACTAGAAGGAATCTATAGCAGAATAACTGAGGCAGAAGTGACCTGGAAGACAGAATGGTGGAATTCACTGCTGCAGAACAGAATAAAGAAAAAAGAATGAAAAGAAATGAAGACAGCCTAACAGACTTCTGGGACAACATTAAATGCAAGAACATTCACATTACAGGGGTCCCAGAAGGAGAAGAGAGAGAGAAAGGACCAAAGAAAATATTTGAAGAGATTATAATCGAAAACTTCCCTAACATGGGAAAGGAAATAGCCACCCATGTCCAGGAAGTGCAGAGAGTCCCATACAGGATAAACCCAAG
>NC_041220.1:103029267-103030567 GCF_002837175.3 Physeter macrocephalus
TGATTTCTCAGCAGAAACTCTACAAGCCAGAAGGGAGTGGCATGATATACTTAAAGTGATGAAAGGGAAGAACCTACAACCAAGATTACTCTACCCAACAAGGATCTCATTCAGATTCAATGGAGAAATCAAAATCTTTACAGACAAGCAAAAGCTAGGAGAATTCAGCACCACCAAACCAGCTCTACAACAAATGCTAAAGGAACTTCTCTAAGTGGGAAACTCAAGAGAAGAAAAGGACCTACACACACACACAAAAAAAACCCAAAACAATTAAGAAAATGGTCATAGGAACATACATACTGATAATTACTTAAACGTGAATGGATTAAATGCTCCAACCAAAAGAAACAGGATTGCTGAATAGATAAAAAACAAGACGCATCTATATGCTGTCTACAAGAAACCCACTTCAGACCTAGGGACACATACAGACTGAAAGTGAAGGGATGGAAAAAGATATTCCATGCAAATGGATATCAAAAGAAAGCTGGACTAGCAATACTCATATCCGATAAAATAGACTTTAAAATAAAGAATGTTACAAGAGACAAGGAAGGGCACTACATACTGATCAAGGGATCAATCTAAGAAGAAGATATAAAAATTATAAATATATATGCACCCAACATAGGAGCACCTCAATAGATAAGGTAACTGCTAACAGCTATAAAAGAGGAAATTGACAGTAATACAATAATAGTGGGGGACTTTAACACCTCACTTACACCAATGGACAGATCATCCAAAATGAAAATAAATAAGGAAACAGAAGCTTTAAATGACACAATAGACCAAATAGATTTAATTGATATTTATAGCACATTCCATACAAAACCAGCAGATTACACTTTCTTCTCAAGTGTGATCGGAACATTCTCCAGGATAGATCACATCTTGGGTCACAAATCAATCCTCAGTAAAATTAACAATACTGAAATCATATCAAGCATCTTTTCTGGCCACAATGCTATGAGATTAGAAATGAATTACAGGGAAAAAAAACACAAACACATGGAGGCTAAACAATACGTTACTAAATAACCAAGAGATCACTGAAGAAATCAAAGAGGAAATCAAGAAATACCTAGAGACAAATGACAATGAAAACTCGATGATCCAAAACCTATGGGATGCAGCAAAAGCAGTTCTAAGAGGGAAGTTTATAGCTATACAAGCCTACATCAAGAAACAAGAAAAATCACAAATAAACAATATAACCTTAAACCTAAAGGAATTAGAGAAAGAAGAACAAACAAAACCCAAAGTTAGCAGAAGGAAAGAAATCATGAAGATCAGA
>NC_041220.1:103030877-103070114 GCF_002837175.3 Physeter macrocephalus
GCAGAAATAAATGAAATAGAAACAAAGAAAACAATAGCAAAGATCAATAAAAATAAAAGCTGGTTCTTTGAGAAGATAAACAAAATTCATACACCATTAGCCAACTCAACAAGAAAAATAGGGAGAGAACTCAAATCAATAAAATTAGAAATGAAATAGGAGAAGTTAGAACACACACCACAGAAATACAAAGCATCCTAAGAGACAACTACAATCAAAGGTATACCAACAAAATGGACAACCTGGAAGAAAAGGACAAATTCTTAGAAAGGTATAACCTTCCAAGACTGAACCAGCAAGAAATAGAAAATATGAACAGACCAATCACAAGCACTGAAATTGAAACTGTGATTATGAAATTTCCAACAAATAAAAGTCCAGGACCAGATGGCTTCACAGGTGAATTCTATCAAACATTTAGAGAAGAGCTAATACCCATCCTTCTCAAACTCTTCAAAAAATTTCAGAGGAAGGAACACTCCCAAACTCATTCCATGAGGCCACAATCAACCTGATACTAAAAGCAGACAAAGATACTACAAAAAAAGAAAATTGCAGACCAATATCACTGATGAATATAGATGCAAAAATCCTCAAAAAAGTATTAGCAAATAGAATCCAACAACACATTAAAAGGATCATACACCGTGATCAAGTGGGATTTTTCCCAGGGATGCAAGGGTTCTTCAATATATGCAAATCAATCAATGTGATACACCATATTAACTAATTGAAGAATAAAAACCATATGATCATCTCAATAGATGCAGAAAAATCTTTTGACAAAATTCAAACCCATTTATGATAAAAACTCTCCAGAGAGTGGGCATATAGGGAAACTATATCAATGCAATAAAGGCCATATATGACAAACCCACAGCAAACATCATTCTCAATGGTGAAAAACTGAAAGCATTTCCTCTAAGATGAGGAACAAGACAAGGATGTCCACTCTCACCACTATTATTCAACATAGTTTTTGAAGTCCTAGCCATGGCAATCAGAGAAGAAAAAGATATGAAAGTAATACAAATTGGAAAAGAAATAAAACTGTCACTGTTTGCAGATGACATGATACTATACATAGAGAATCCTAAAGATGCCACCAGAAAACTACTAGATTCCTATACACTAATGATGAAAAATCTGAAAGAGAAATTAAGGAAATACTCCCATTTACCACTGGAACAAAAAGAATAAAATACCTAGGAATAAACCTACTTAGAGAGACAAAAGACCTGTATGCAGAAAACTATAAGGCACTGATGAAAGAAACTAAAGATGATACCAACAGATGGAGAGGTATAGACAAAAGACCTGTATGCAGAAAACTATAAGGCACTGATGAAAGAAACTAAAGATGATACCAACAGATGGAGAGATATACCATGTTCTTGGATTGGAAGAATCAATATTGTGAAAATGACTATGATACCCAAAGCAATCTACAGGTTTAATGTAATCCCTATCAAATTACCAATGGCATTTTTTACAGACCTAGAACAAAAAATCTTAAAAGGTGTTTGGAGACAAAAAAGACCCCAAATACCAAAAGCAGTCTTGAGGGAAGAAAACAGAGCTGGAGGAATCAGACTCCCTGACTTCAGATTATACTACAAAGCTACAGTAATCAAGACAGTATGGTACTGGCACACCTAATGAAACTTCAAAGCTTTTGCACCACAAAGGAAACCATAAACAAGACGAAAAGACAACCCTCAGAACGGGAGAAAATATTTGCAAATGAATCAACAGACAAAGGATTAATCTCAAAAATATATAAACACCTCATTCAGCTCAATATTAAAAAAACAAAAACCCAATCCAAGAATGGGCAGAAGACCTAAATAGACATTTCTCCAAAGAAGACATTCAGATGGCCAAGAAGCACGTGAAAAGCTGCTCAACATCACTAATTATTAGAGAAATGCAAATCAAAACCACAATGAGGTATCACCTGACACCAGTTAGAATGGGCATCATCAGAAAATCTACAAACAACAAATGCTTGAGAGGGTATGGAGAAAAGCGAACCCTCTTGCACTGTTGGTGGGAATGTAAATTGATACTGCCACTATGGAGAACAGTATGGAGGTTCCTTATAAAACTAAAAATAGAATTACCATATGATCCAGCAATCCCACTACTGGGCATATACCCAGAGAAAACCATAATTCAAAAAGACACATGCACCCCAATGTTCACTGCAGCACAGTTTACAATAGCCAGGTCTTGGAAGCAACCTAAATGCCCATCGACAGATGAATGGATAAAGACGATGTAGTACATATATACAATGGAATATTGCTGAGCCATGGAAAGGAACAATATTGGGTCATTTGTTGAGATGTGGATGGATCTAGAGACTGTCATACAGAGGGAAGTAAGTCAGAAAGAGAAAAACAAATATCATATATTAATGCATATATTTGGAACCTAGAAAAATGGTACAGACGAACCGGTTTGCAGGGCAGAAATTGAGATACAGATGTAGAGAAAAAACATATGGACACCAAGGGGGGAAAGCGGCAGGGGGGTGGGGGTGGGGGTGTGATGAATTGTGCGATTGGGATTGACATATATACACAGATGTGTATAAAATTGATCACTAATAAGAATCTGCTGTATAAAAAAAAAATAAAATTTTAAAATTAAAAAAAATAAATAGATGATAGATGATAGATAGATAGATAGATAGATAAAATGTACAAAATCCAAAACACTGACAATATCAAATTCTTGTAAAGGAGGATGTGGAGCAATAGGAACTCACATTCATTGTTGGTGGGAATGCAAAATAGTACAATCACACTGAAAGACAGTTTGGCAGTTTTTTACAAAACTAATCATACTCTTACCATATGATCTAGCAATCATACCCTTTGGTATTTATCCAAAGGAGTTGAAAACTTACATCCACACAACAACCTAGACACACATGCTTATAGCAGCTTCATTCATAATTACCAAAACTTGGAAGCAACCAAGATGTCCTTCAGTAGGTGAATGGATAAACTGTAGTATATCCAGACAATGGAATATTATTCAGTGCTTAAAAAGAAGTGATCTATTAAGAAATAAAAAGATATGGAGCAACATTAAATGCATATTGCTAAGTGAATGAAGCCAATCTTAAAAGGCTGAATACTGTATAATTTCAACAATATGACATTCTGGAAAAGGCAAAAATATGGAGACAGTAAAAAATCAGTGGTGTCCAGGGTTTAGGGAAGAGGGAGGAATGAATAGGCAGAGCATGGAGAATTTATGGTGCTGTGAAACTATTCTATATAATATTATTATGGTAGGTACAGGTTATTATATATTTGTCAAACCCATATAACACACAATACCAAAGGTGAACCCCAATGAAAACTATAGACTTTGATTGATGATGACATGTCAATGTAGGTTTATCATTTGTAACAAGTGTACCACTGTGGTGTGGGATGTTGAATGTGAGGGAGGCTGTGCACTGTGTAGGGCAGGGAGTATATGGGAACTATCTACTTCCCACTATTTTTTCTGTGAACCTAAATTTACTTTAAAAAGCAAAGTCGCTTTACAAAAAAAAAAAAAAAAAAAATAGGATAACCCATCCTGTTAGCAAACCAGTGAGATAACACACTCTCTTCAAACATTACTGGCCAACATACAAACCAATACAACCCTTCTGGAGGGGAGTTTAGCAAGACCCAACAAATCTACCTATGAACTTATGTTTTGAACACACAATTCCAATCCTAGGAATTTTCAGCATGAAATACATATATGCACAAAGTTATTCATTGCAGCATTGTTTACTATTACAAAATATTAGAAATGATCTAGATATTTCTACGAAAAATTATTGAAAAAATTATGGTACATCTACACAATGGAATAATAGGTAGTTATAACAAAAATAGTGGAAGACATTTTTACCTAATTTGATTTTCAGAACATACTGTTATGTGGAAAATGCAAAGTGCAAAAGTTTTACCTATAGTAAGCTACCCTTCATGTAATAAAGAAAAGGATATAAGAAAATGTACACACACGATTTTGCAAAAAATAAAGAGGTTGGTTACATGCAGAGTTTAGATAGGAAAGGGCTGGAAAGTAGCATGGAACAGGAACAGGTAGTAGGGTTAAGAAGAAAAAGATACCTCTTGGTATAGCTCTAACTCTTAGAATCACAAGAATATGTCACAAACCCCCACCATAAATAATAAATAATTAAAATCAACCAGAATGCAAGGGAATCCAAAGTGAAATAGAAACAATACCAAATGAACTTAACTTAATTAAAAAAAAATGGAAGAAAAAAATAACTCTGAAGGGGTTGGGAAAGCAAAGAACCAGCCTAAACAATCTTTGAAAACCTAGAATTTGGATGAAATACTTAGTAAAGTGAAAGACGATAACTGTACATGAATGCTGTAGTTTAGTTAGTAAATGTGCTTCTCATAAGGAGTAGGTTAGCAGTTCTGGAAAATAGAGATATCATTAATATTTCAGAAAGAAATTTGATTGTTGAGGGAAAAAGAAAAAGTTGACAACCAGATGTATGCAAACAGGCTATCTCTTCCAATGAAATTCCAGCCCTATTGTTCAAAATGTCATTTCTCTGTTGATAGATGTTCTTTCCACATAAGTCGAATAGTAATTGTAAATAACACAGAAACATAAAAGAAAGTCTACAGTATACCTTTATTTACATAGAACTGATTTTTGTTTTCTAAAAGTAAAGTTCTAAGATGATCTTATATATCAATTTCTAAAATTAAATAGAAAAATAAAAGGCTATTCTTTCACTGAATTCTTCAAGTTGGAGATCTTGGTTATTCTTAGAAGGCAGGAACAAAGAATTTGGGGAATAAGATAATTTTTTCTAGCAGCTTCAAAACTCTAGTTTTTCTTTAGAAATGGTTGAGACTATTATCATTACAGGATAAACATCCAATATAAAAGTGTCATTTAAAAAAACAGCAATTATTAATGTGTAAAGAAAAATCCATTTTATAAAAACTAAAATGAGAAGAGAATTTTCTGAAAAAGTTACTTTGCTTTCAGGTTCCATTTATCAATATGTGTATTCAACAAATACCCTTTAAGCATTTGCTTTGGACTGGCCCCACTCTCATTCTGGTTCCGAGCACACATCAATGAATGAGACCAAAAGAGCTTGAACTGTAAGAAATTCTTACATATCCAGCCCCAGGAATTTAGAAAACAGACACATCTTTCTTCCATATTGAAGGAGGGGTTATGGTGAATGTGAAGAGTTTTCACCCTCCTTTGTTCAGCATGTAGAGAGAAAGGGTACTAACACTGGCTAAAATCCCAAGCACTTCACAGATAGCACTTTGTCATAATCATGACCTTTCTCTATGGCACATAATTTCTCTGTTTTACAGGTCTGGACACTATGGTTCAGAAGCTCAAGTAACTAATAAAGATTAGATGAAAGTAGAGATCGAGACATTTATAGAATGATGAGACATTTCTGGCTTGAGCAGTAGGTCCTTCACTCTCATGATCATGTTCAAGAAAAAAAAATGAATGAATGAATCAGTCAACCAATCAATCACTCAATGAAAGGACATAGGTATCCCATTCTAGAGCTATTCATTGCCCATGTATGGGTGAGTTTCATGTTCTACTTTAGAGAATAAATGGTTGCCCCTTAAGTTCTGGGAAGATAACATCTATGGAGGTATTAAGATGTTAGAAAAAAAAAGATAAGATTTTTGCGCAAGTCTGATGAAGTGTCAAGTAGGCAGACAACCTGGGCACTGTCTCTATCTTATTTCCAATTACTACCTCTTGGTTGAAGAGTTAACATTTTGGACTTCAAAGCCTCATCTGTAAAATAAAGATAATGAAACAGGTCTTGTAATACAGTTGTGAGAGAGAGAGAGAGAGAGAGAGGAAAACAAAACAAAACAAAACATATTGAAAGCAAATTTTCTGGGGGACATTTAGCATTTGGTTACCAGTACCTCCCTTCATGGGTCCTGAGCAGAGGTTAAAGCAGAACCAGCAGGGACATTGACTTGGCTGCAGGCTGCTTGACCTGGAACAAGTCCCTGGGGGAGAGGGCTATGGAGGAAAGAAGCTGAGAGAATAGGATCTGGGTGAGCAGATTCTACATGGCAACATTTTTGGACAAAGCCACAGTTGTCATGATTGAATTTTTTTTTTTATAAATTTATTTATTTTTATTTACTTATTTTTGGCTGTGTTGGGTCTTCGTTTCTGTACGAGGGCTTTCTCTAGTTGCGGCAAGCGGGTGCCACTCTTCATCATGGTGCGTGGGCCTCTCACTGTCGCGGCCTCTCTTGTTGTGGAGCACAGACTCCAGACGCTCAGGCTCAGTAGTTGTGGCTCACGGGCCCAGTTGTCCCGTGGCATGTGGGATCTTCCCAGACCAGGTCTCGAACCCGTGTCCCCTTCATTGGCAGGCAGATTCTCAACCACTGCGCCACCAGGGAAGCCCATGATTGAATTTTTGAGTCATCCTCTGCAGGTCTTCAAAGTCAAGCTGACTCTAATCCAATGAGCTTTCACCCAGAGAGAACAGATGGTCTTGATGTTTTTTAAGACCCCTTCTAACCCTCAGGCTCTGTGATAGAATCACCTTTAAAAGAGCCAATCTTTAATTTTTTTTCCAGTGCTTTCTTTTGTAAAGTTGGAGCGTGCAACTGATTGCTTACCTTCCATTGCTTCTCAGTGGGGTTTATTATAGAATAACCACATGACAGCCAGAAATACCTTCAGATCAGGAAGGACACTGACCATCTGTTCTTCGGATAATGTGCTTCGAGTGATTTCTCCAGGATTCTGGTACTTAACAAAATGTTGCCACAGAATCATCCAATCTGTGTATTTATAGGAAGGAGAATGTGTGTACGTTACATATTTGGACTTGTTTCTTTCAGTGGAAGAAATATAGCCTCTGCCATATGTTTGCCATATACATAATTACCTTCCCACTCCATACATCCAATTTTAAATATTTCACTATTCATATAGTAGCAGGTTAGAATCTTCCCCTTGAGCCCAGATACTCCTTTTTTTTTTTTTTTTTTTTTTTTTTTTTTTGTTGCGGTACTCGGGCTTCTCACTGTTGTGGCCTCTCCCGTTGTGGAGCACAGGCTCCGGACATGCAGGCCCAGCGGCCATGGCTCACGGGCCCAGCCGCTCCACGGCATGTGGTATCCTCCCGGACTAGGGCACGAACCCGAGTCCCCTCCATCGGCAGGCAGACTCCCAACTGCGCCACCAGAGAAGCCCCCCAGATACTCTTAAACTCATCATCTTGGAAAAGAAACCCTTTGTGCGATGATCATTAATCAGATAATTACTAACTTTCAAGCTGATTCTCTAAATAAACATTCCCTATCTTGAGATACCTCTTGGAGCTAGGAGAGAAGGCCATGGTTCCCATGTTTCTTCTAAGGCATGTGCTTTGACAATCTCCCTGGTTTCCCCCAAGCCCTACTGCTCCTTTTGTGTAAATAAAAGAGTTGTTGATAGTAATGAAAATCATAACTTTGCTGACTGAGCTAGTCCCTTATGCCATGCTGTGCTACTCGTTATGTGTATTATCTGATTTTACTTATCACAACAGCTTTGGGGGGTGGGACTCAGTATTCCTATCCTACAGATGAGAAAACTGAGGCTTAGAGGGGGTAAGCAGATCATAAAGAACAGGGCTGGCATTCAAGCCATCTGTCTTTCTAAGGGGATTTAATTTTGTTGAATACTTTCAACATTCATTGATTCAACCAATATTTACTGAAAGCACCAAACATTGCTTTAGTCTCTGGGAATACAGTGTTCCATAATGAAGGCAGAGTCCACTCTCTCATGGGACTAGTAATTCTGGTAGAAAAGGACGGACAATAAATGAAGAAATAAACAGCAGGTAGTCATAAAATTTGTTGCCCAGTAAAATAGGAACATCAGCATAGAAAGTATTTTTCTTTCATAGCACTAACACCTAAAAAGCATACAGCATATAATGTTTTGACCTTGAAGTGAGTAATCATGAAAGTTCCAAGATTATATCCACTAGGTTAGCCTGAGTATTCATCTATAAAAATATTTTTTTCAAAAACATGTAAACGAAAGTTATTGAACCAATGGGACTACATCAGGACCAGCAGAAGACAGTGATACAAGACTGCACATGTAAGACTAGGTACTGATTTTCACATGTACTTTTTAGGTAAAGGAAATCTCTCTAAGTTGATTCCTGCAGCCAACACTAGCTGTGATAGTAGGATTTTCAGAAATCTTGAGATGGGCAGTTAGCTTGAGTTAAACTCTAGATAAGTACTCCCAGTCAAAAACCCCATTAAGGCTGCAGGACTGAAGTATCTTTACTGGTCATCTGTCTGCTTAGATTTAGTACATTGGTTTAGTACAATGTTTGATAGAACATTACTGACCAGAAAACATGATGTCATATCTCTAGTAAGAAAAACCATAGCAGTTAAATTCCCAATGTGTACCTTAGTTTTGTTTTTATTTTTATTTTAAAATAAGAATCTCTAAAAAAAATCATAAAGGTTGTGATGGAAGCAATACAGGGCAATTCCAAGAGACAGTCCTGTGGCCACTTCAATTTTTATTTTGACGGAGTGAGCTGAGACCAGAATGAGAAGAGGTCAGGTAAGTGAAGCTCCTGGGGAAGAGCATTCCAGACAGAGAGATCAGCTCATGGTTGGGGTAGGAACAAACTCATCCTCTTACAGGTTCAAATGGAAGCATGGTGGAACCAGAGCCTCTGTGTGGGAGGGGATTCAGTATGGAAAAGCGTCCCAGCAGCAAGTAGTCATGCAGATACTTGTAGATCAGAGTAGGGAGATTGAATTTTATTAAGGTGTTTAAGTGGCCACTCGTGGGGCAAGAGGTGTTTACATGGAGGATTTTTATAATCTGATTTACATTTTCAGAATTTGGAATGGATTGTAAGGTGAGATCAGAAGCAGGAAGAACCATTAAGATGCTATCACAATGTTACTGAGTCCAAGCTAGTACTGCTTGCCACATAACAGGCCAATAAATTAAGAGATGAGTCGTTGGGGCAAGAAATAGAGATTTTATTCAGAAAGCCAGCAGACTGAGAAGATGGTGGACTAGTGTCCCAAAGAACCATCTTACCTGAGTTAGAATTCAGACTTCCTTTATACTAAAGGGTGTGTGGCTGGTCGTTGCAAACTTCTGATGCTCAAATCCTTTGTTCTTGCAGCTGTCCACGTAGGTCTGGTCACAATGTTGCTATAAACCTCCAACAAGACAGATGTTATCCTCTGTTTGGGTCTATATGAATGGAAAACTGTTATACCTTTAAAGGTCAGAGCCTTGAGAATGGGCTATTCTGTATATTTCAGGCTGTAGGCAATTCCTTTACAAAAGGTGCAGAGCCAGCACGACTAAGCACAGGCAACAGAGCACAAGGGTTAGAGCTAAAGGAATAGATCCAACATGGAGTCAGGTTTGTTCTTCTTTGTTACAATAGCAACACCAGGTCAATGGGAGGAGTGTTACTTCTGCCTGAGTGGGGAGTGCTCAGGCCGGGGACAGAACATGCTTCTCTTTTGAGTTCTATCTAGAAAGATAAACATGATCTCATCAGGCAAGGAAAGGAGGAAGGATATTCCAGTTAGAGGGAACAAAGATTGCAAATATACAGAGGTTTCTAAGTACAGAGTATGTTCGGGAAAGAGTGAATGGTTATCTCCAGGCTACGGTGGGACCTAAAATGTTGGAAACAGAATGTGAGGACCTTGAGCAAGTGCATCCTTATCTCATGTGGTGCTCTTCACTGTGCAAGTGAGCAAAATCAGAATCTGCATTTCAGCAAGACTCCCAGGTGAGTTGCATGAACATTTGATTCTGAGAAACACTGGTTTAGATAAACATGTTATTGTCCACAGTACGTCGTGTCTAAGAAAGCCAGAGAGGACCTGGAACTGGGCAAAAATACAGTGTGACAGCAACTGGGGCCTGAGGTGGGCAGTGCTGTGTCAGGGTCACAGGTGGGCACTGTATCTTCTGATTCCTCCTTCCAGCTGTGCTTCTGACACAGAGTTGTAACCTGAGGAGTGTTCTCAGGGTCTTTCTTTGCCTGTGTCTACCTGTGAAGGTATTTCTTTAAATGGATGCAAAGACAAGCTTGGAAGGTTCAACTAATAAATAAATGAATTTTCTTGAAGAAACACACAAGCATTTCCCTTGACTGTCATTAGAAGAACTTAAAGTACACTGGAAAAAAGGAGAGATATTTTTTTTAAGTGAGAAACTGTCTAAATCACTTTATGGATGCAAGAAATGTCCCATGAAGTTATCTATCTGTATGGAGTTTCAGTCATTCTTTTGTGCCTTTGAGGAGTCTGCTCTTTTATTATGTTATGTTATTGCTATACAAATGGAAGTCCCTTTTTCTTATACTATGTTGTTCATAATACTTCTCTCTTAACATACTATATTATTTTTTAATTATAATACTGTTTGGGTCTGAATATTTAGAGTGTGATCTCGGTCCAATGTGGACTCCAGTTTGAAGTGCTGGGTCAGCAGGAGGAAAGTTGAAAAAAACCCTAAAATGTTAAATTACTGCTCAATATATTTGAAATGTGTCTTTGAAGCTCATGCAACTTTTTTTAATTTCAGTGCTGGATGATATGTCAGTCTGTCTTAAATCTCTGCAAGAAAAAAATCAATTAGCATCGTAGAGCTGGTAATTCTACACTATATTCTGCAACAAGGGGAATGACAGAGAAAGAGCAATTTAGGCTGATAGCTACATCAACTGCAGTACAGTTGATTAAAAATTTAACAGTTTTTCTGCTGAATGTCCTAGCTCAGATTTGGAAAACACTGACGGATTTAATTTTCCACTGACTAAAT
This sequence comes from Physeter macrocephalus, assembly GCF_002837175.3. Classification (NCBI taxonomy): domain Eukaryota; kingdom Metazoa; phylum Chordata; class Mammalia; order Artiodactyla; family Physeteridae; genus Physeter; species Physeter macrocephalus. Next base: position 103,041,780 of record NC_041220.1, read on the forward strand.
AATCATTTTATAATCCATGTATAATTCATGTAATGGCAATGTTATGGGCTTATTAAAAATGACTGCTGCTAAACAGTTAACACTCTCTAGTAAGCAGAGACTTACAATGGATTTTTATTGGAATTAGTTGGCACCCATTAACGAGAATGGGGTTTTGCCTTCTGAATCTTTAAAATGAAATGAGTTTAACCTATTAGCATAAGTAACACCCGACCCTACCCCTTGGCCACAACCCCAAAACACGTGTTTGGGAAAAAATGGAATCTGTTTGGTTCTAATGCTATTTATCAGCCAAATAACATCGAAAAAGATCTTCAGCTTTCCTAAGTTCAGTTTTCTTACCAGAAAAATGGTAACAATGGTGCTTACTAAACAGGGTTTGGGGGAAGAAAGTGAAGTGATGTTTTTTTTTTTTTTTCCTTTTTTAAAAACACTTTAGTTGTATTTTTTACAGAAATAGGAAAAAAAAAAAAACACCTAAACTTCATATGGAACCACAAAAAACCTCAGATAGCTAAAGGAATTTTGAACAAGAATGAAGTGGAAAGAATCATGATTTCAAAATGTATAACAAAGCTACAGGAATCCAAACAGTATGATACTGGCATAAAATGGACGCATATACCAATGGAACAAATAGAGACCCCAGAAATAAACACACACATAAACGGTCAACTGATCTTTAACAAGGGTGTCAAGAATATACAATGCATAAAACACAATACACAATTTACTTTGTAAAATATATCAATCAATGCATCTGTAAGACTTTAAGGGAGCTACATTTTTATCTTAAAGTATAAGATTTCTCTTTCCTATCTGGTGAAAAATATGGGTTCTAGTTTAGCTGGATCCATAAAACTGATGCAACTAGACAATTCAAGTTTGTGCCGAAAAATCAGTTATCTTAGAGGGTCTCCTATTCTTCTTCCACACGCTGGGGTATAAAGAAAAAGGCACTCAATCAACTCATGGCATGTAAGATAATACAACTGAATTGCTCAGTTGGAGTTTTCATCTATCACATCATTATTTGGTATCATATGATTTGTTCCTTTGTCTTTTTTCTTTTCTTGCTTGCTCACTTCATTTTTTCTTCCTTCTTTACCCCCTTTTTTCCTTCTTCCTCCCTCCCTGCCTCCCTCCCTCCCTTCCTTCCTTCCCTCCCTCTTTCCCGTCTTTCTTTCTCTTTTATTCTGGGTACCAAGCCAGGGCTTGAGATACAAAGTTGAATAACACATGAGCTTCAGGAGCTTTCAGTCAGGTGAGGGAAATATACATTTCAAACACTCACAATTCAATGAGGTAAGTGCTGCAAGCACAGAGGAGAAATCAATATCCTCTTTCTTTTACGTTCAAGGAAGTCTTCCCAGAAGAAGCGACTTTCGGTAGGGCATTACAAAATGAATAAGCGTTCTGCATGTACAAAGAATAGATATGGTATCTTGTGCAAAGAGAGCAATGCACAGGGTCTATGAATGAGAAGTATCAGGTTGCTGCATGAAGAGACAATACTTATTGAAAGTGTGAATACTTACTGAAATGTGCCTTATTATTGCATATTGAAGTAGCACTACTAAGTATCAGGAATTATTCCAGGGGGACAAAAGGAAAATCTCAGACCTGATCCCTCTCCTGGAGTTCATGGTTGAGATAGATAGAAAATCACACCTGCACCTATAGTATAGAATAAAAATTGCAATTCCAAAAGTGTGCATGAGTTGCCATGGAAACAAGGAGACACTGAGTGATTAACTCTGCCTGGAGAATGGAAAGAAAACTATGCAGAGAGAATGACCCTTGAACTATGAGTTCATCAGGCAGGGAAGAAGAAAGCCATGGCATTCCAAGCAGTTGGAGCATCTTGTGACACCAAGCTTGGCGTTGGGGCAGTCCATGACTTCATAAGGAATTGTTCAAAAATTATTAAGAATGTCAAATGGTGACAGCAGAGCATTAAACCGAGGTCAGAGCTCTTCTAAGTGTGGAGAATTTTGTGATTGCATAGGCTCAACAAAATTGCCCTGCCTGGGGAGGAATGTACTTGAAATTTACCACTGCTGTTTTCACCTCCTCAGAATTCTTCAAATCCATCCTAAGGTCATTGGAAGTGACTCCAGAGTTGTTACTTTTCTGCATAATGAAATTTTGATGTTGGAAAACATTCAACCAAACAACTCTTTATTTCTATAAAACCAGTCTAGGTAAGCCCCATTGAAACTCACTGCAATAAACAATGGAGAAACACAAAAGGAAGTGAGAGCAACCACAGAGAATTCAAAAGAAACCAAGAGGGTAAAAACCCAACTAGAGCAACTCCTGTCATGCAGAGCAATTGTCGAAGATCAGAAGAGTTAAATGACTCCTCCAGTCCCAGATTCACTCATGATAATTGAAAACCAGTTCAGACTTTCCTGAAATCATTGCATTTCCCCTCTAAACATGGCTTGGAAGTAGAATGCAAGAGAAACAGAAATACCATGGAAAATAGTCTAAGGATTAGAAATGTAAAACATTTTATGTTTCAGAAATAAAGACCATAAAATGAAATATCTATATTTAACTGTTCCTGTGGATGGTAGTGAGATATTTTTAGAAGAAAAAAAGCTTATATGGCATATATGCACTCTCTTGTTTAGATCAGGTTATATTACAATGTAATGACTAACCACTTAAGGTTTTATGTTTAAGCAAATCTTCTTATTTATGTCTGTTCTCCTTATTTATTGCTGTGCAGAATTTCTGCTTCATAGCATTGAATATGGACTGAGAACTTGTCTAAGATTTAGGAAGGCCTGATCTTTTTTCTTTTAAGGAATAAAGTGTATCAATTAAAATAAATTGGCAAGGCAAAGCAGTCTTGGGGTTATCAGAAGAGATTTCAGTCTTCTCATTCCACTGCCTGGGAGATGTGCTCCTGAGCTAAGCCACAGAACACCTGTCCAGGCTTCAGTTTCTCCTTGGTCCTATGCAGTTCTCTACTTCCATGTCCCAGGTTCCTCTCAAACAGTCTACAAGTGGGATCCACTTGAATATCCCCAGACCTACCCCAACTCCTATGCAAGTTCTTGGGAACAAGGCAGCAACCTGAGTTCTCTATTCAGTGATGCTTAAAATAGGAAGCAGGAGTTGACAAGGTGGTAGATACGTTATTATAGCAATGATGAATAATAGTCATCATTTACTGAACATTCACATGTGCCTGCAACAGGTTTTAGCATTTCACATGGATTACACATTTTGTATTTCATTTACTCATCACAACAATGCTATGATGTAAGTACTATTATTAGCCCCATTTTTAAATAAGGAAACTGAGGTTCAGAAAGCCCTTTCCCAAGGTCACTCAACTGGTTTGTGTCTGAACCAGGATTAAAACCCAACCAGTTAAACTATAAAGCTTTTATTATCAGCTGCTCGGTCAGTGGTACCCAAACTCTGATCACTTTTGTGACACTGCTAAAGTTGGTGGTCTTTAAACTTTAAAAATTTATTCATCTATTCATCCAAGTTCCGTCTTTCCTAACATTAAAGTAAACATTAATTTATTAAAATAAATATTGTTGATCCACATACCCCAAGGTCATCTCACCTGGATTCATTTGAAAAACATTTATTAGGTCTTCGCTGGTGGTCCAGGCAGGGCACATAGCAGGGAATTCAGGAAGGCAATAACCTTTGGAGAAAGAGATGACTGTCAAAGAACAGAAGACTCTGCAGACATCACACAAGAAGCCCAAGGAGACAGTCACTCTGGGAGAGCCCTGCTGGGTCAGGGTGCAGACAGGTTTGATGGAAACAAGGGAAATGTCATATTAGTCTGTTTTATGAGTGGTTGGGGGCTTTCAGGACAGGGCATCGGAAACCAACAGCAGGACTCAGTGCTAGTGTATGTAGCCCCCAGCTGGGAGGAGGTAAGGTCCTGTGCTCAATGCACCAGTGGACATAGGAATCTGGACTCCCCCTCAACTGTCCCTTCTGGTAGCTGGATGGGTAGCAAGGTCCAGGATGAAACTCAGCTTTCCTGAAAAATATCCAAAAGAAATAAATGTGTAAAAAGCCTTAGGATCCTCACACCTTAGAGAGAAGGAAAATAAAACCCATTCTCCAACATCCAGTAACTCCACAATAGGCAGGAAGCACAGAGATGAACATTAGTAACTACTCAAATGAGTTCCACTAGGATAAAGGTTCTCTGAGGGCAGGGAATTCTGTCTACTATATCTCAATTCTTGGAATAGACCATTGCATCAAAGTATACATGCTCAACAACTATTTGCTGAATTAATAGATAAATTAGAACAGATACCTGCCTTCCTTTGAGACAGGGAGTTGGAGAGGTAGACGAGGGATATGGGTGGAAATTCATTGACATACTGTAAAGTCTTAACATCATGCTAAAAAGTCTAGATTTTTCCTGTAGAACCTGAAGAGGTATATGTATCCTAAAAATGTGACATCCAATCTGGTTTTCTGCTGGTGTAAATTATTATACTTTCCCAGAATGCCTCATCCACCAAAGTCCCTCTCCCATCAAAATAACTGAAATTTACTGGGGGTTTGCTGGTCTGAGTGAGTCACATATATTATATAATTATTTTAATGTTTAGACTAGGACTTTTGTTAACTTTAAAAAGTCCTAGCTTAAACTAGGACTTTTTTATAACAACCCATGAAGTACGTGCCATATTATCTCAATTTTACAGAAGAGAAATTTAGATAATTTTTTTAAATGTTTTCAAAACACACAGCTAGTGATTAGTAGACACAAAAGATTCAAACACAGGCAGGCTATGCTCTTAACCACTGTGATTTATTGCTCTTTCAATTCTATGGAAGACAAACCCATAGCACAATTGCAAGATTGGCATCACTTACATTTTGGGAACTCATCCTCTCTTCTCTGTTACCTTTTGCCCATTTCAGCCCTTTTGTCTTTTATCACCCTCAGGGCTTTGTCTAGAAACAGCCCCACCAACCTACTTTTATTTATAAACAGAGAGATATTTGTTTTATCAAGAATGCAGTTCTCTGGGTCATGATTCTCCAGGTTTACTGCCAGGTATCAGCTGATGAGTAGGAAGAAAATTGATTTTTTTCTTTTAATTAACAATTTCTATCCCCTCTTCCTCCTCCTATCCTGAGCACTGCAACACCAAGATAGAAACAGCATGGGTGAACTAAACTAGGACTGCAGTTAGACTCAGTCACATGGGGTCAAGTTCTTGTCCACCAGATTTCATGTTAATCACTTCCTCTTGTGCTCCTCTGTGATGTTTCTCACTCAGACTTGATACTCAGTTCCAGACTCATTCATCCTGTGACTTGGAGACCATCCTAGAGGCCTGTTTACCTCCCTGGGTTTGTCAACCAAGAAAATGGCTCTCCTTTCTGGTGCGGATGTCTGCTCCTGGCACCTTTAGTTGAACAATTTTGCTTGAGTCCCTCAGTCTCTCTAGGAGCTGATACATGGAGGCTCCACTACCTGATTCCCTTCATGAGCCAACCAGCTTTCCAAGGTTATGACTAATTAGGAGAGATCATGTCTAATGTCTTCTCCCTCGCTCAGGTTCCATGAGTCTATCTACTAAGGGACAGCTTTTAGAAATGTTACCAATTTGTCACTTCATTATCTTGATAACCAGAAGCAGCAATGAGTCTATGAAAAGGTCACTGAGATTGAAATCAAAAGAACTAAATTCGAATCTCTGCTTAATTACATCAAGTCCTTTAGATGCAGTCGTCTCATCAATGTAAATGATAATAAAGCCTGATTCACTAATATTTTAAGCCTTCAGTAAGATAATATACATGAAAGTGTGTGTTAAATATTACAAGCTACAAAAATGTCAAATATGTTTTCATTATTTTATGCTTCATTCTGTGTTGATAACATTTTTCCAGACACCATTTGAACTACAAGAGAAGATCGATTCAAATAAACACACATTTCTTGGTCACCCACTTCTATGCGGGGCATCGTGTTTGGTGCTGTGTACAAAGGTAAGTGGGCATACCTGGAGCATACAATTTGTTCAGCACTGCAGAAATGGCAAATATCCTGAATTAAGCTTTGGAACATACCAAACTATGCCTAAAGGTTGTTGAAGATTCATTTCATCTAGAAAAGGGAGTTAGGCATGTGATTCTCCAAATAAAAACCTTTTAAATGTGTGTAAACCACATTTAAAGAAAAGTGCTTACCCCTCTGCTGACTGGTATCACTTCATGAACTAGATCTGGTTTATAGGGAGCCCTCTAGAGGTCAGCTGACATTATTGCCTGCATTTTCTGGAAGGAGTCCTTAGGTCTTGCTTTAGTTGATATCTAATTTCCAGATGTGGACTGCTGAATCTCAGACTATGTAGCATTCACTGTCCACTTTAAAAATATTAATATATATTAAAATTTTGAATTTTTGAAATTAATTTATGTGATTTTCATTTATATTTTCAGAAAAAAAAATTAAAGCAGAATTTAAAGTACAACTCTTATGTCCTCTAGTACTTTTATTCCTAACTTGAAGCTGTTTTGTTCCCTGCTTTATTTCTTTATTTTATCCCTTTACTACTTGGAAATGTATTTTCGTGGATTTTGAAGTTTATGAGACAACTCTACTTGTTAGATGTTTGTTCATGTTCTTGATTGGCTCATACATAAATTTTTGTTCACCGTTCACAAAAAGCCCTAAATTAACTATTTAGAGTTTAGAAAATAATGGGAACTTTTATGGGTCTTTTTAATATGCTATATATTCCTGTGTTCCTGTTCATGCTTATTTTGCAACAGGTAAAATTTTTGCACAAAGAGGAAGATTTTTTGTTTGTTTGCTTTTGGTTTTTTGTTTGTTTGTTTTTAAGTTTCTTCCTCTATCCTTATATATTAGTCATATAACTCATCTGGCAGTTGATCCTGGGCCATCCTTTAATGGTCTTATCTTGTGCTCTTAAATATCTTTTTAAAAATATGTGTATCAATCAAACTTAATTTTACTCAATTTGAGGTAAAATGTCTTACATATGGTAGGAAGTCAAAGAATATCAGTTGACTTAGTTGACATAATTCTAGTTTCCTAACCACTTTCCTCATTATAAACATAAAAAAAAAGAAAAGGGTTTTAGTGATTCTCATATCCATGGGATGGATTCCCAGTGATGACCAAAGATCTCTCATCCCAAAGGTCTTGAAACTATTTAGTCATAATAGCTACATTAGGATAATGGATATTTAATTTGGAAATGATAGACTTGATATCTTTGCTAGTATTTGTTATAATTTTAAAATATCTCTTGTCTCAGGAAGAGAGCAAGGATATTGAGACACTAGGACAGAAACCCAAAGGCAAGATAGGAAAGAAAGCAGTTGCTGGAATAGAGTGGGATGGGGGGAGGGGGAAGGAGGTGTAGAGGCTTGTCATTCATGCTTATGTCAAAGGAATAACCAGATCAGAACTTGGTTTCATCTTATTTTTTTTTTCTGGCAGATTTTCTGTTTCCTTCCTCCTTCTTCCATTTCTTTCTTTATATACCTGTTAAGGAAGAATTTCCATGCCTCCATAAGCCTGGGTTTCTATATGACGGGACTTGTACTAGACAAAAAGTGTTGGTCTCTCTTCTGACTTCCACTGTTCTCAGGATCTGACTTCCACTGTTCTCAGGAGATGGGGAGTGATTCATCTGAATGGTGAACAAATTAGAAGAAATTGAGAGGGCCCTGCTCAGCCCTTTCCAGAGGGTGCCCACCTATGACAATGACTGGGTTGATGAGTCTGTGTAATGTCGAAATGAAATAGAAGCAAGACTATCTGGTTGTAAACCTAAAGTCATATTCTACTCCAGACTTTCTCCTACATCTTACTCTCAATAGTTCTAAACTTAGAATGGGAAAGAGAGCATTATCTGTGACCACCTGAAATCCAAACAATTCCCTTCCTTTTCCTTTTGAGTTGAGGTAGATTTCAAAATTATATACAAAATAACAAGATAAAATACTAGTAAGTAGGGAAACAGACGAGAAGAATAAAATACTTAGAAAAAATAAAATAAAGCCAAATTTTTTTTTCTATTTATTCATTCAACATGTTTATTGAGAATCCACAGTGCCAGGCTCTGTTCTAGATGGGGATGTGTAATGATGAACAGGACAGGCAAGGTTCCTGCTTCATCAACTTACAGAACACACAAACTTCAAACCATGTGGTCTTACATTTTTCTTTAGAGGTGGGGGCAAAGTGTGCATTCATCTTATTAAAAGTCAAAGAAGAGGGGAAATCATCTTCAATTACATGATGAACAGGAGTTTGTCAACCCAAAGGATTGCTTCTCGCCCCAGGTTTCAGGGGGATACTATTGTTTACCACAAGGTTACCACTGAAATCGGCATTTTCTTTACTAGGATACCTAACTTTTGGCTCTAATGATTCATCCAGTGTTAGGTATCTAACCTACACTAGGTCAATCATAGCCTTGACTCAATATTTTTAGCGTTTTGTTACAGGGAATCCAAGTAATCTCTTGAAGCAGATGAAACTCAAGAGTTGTCAGCAACCATGGTTCTGGATCAGCAGCAAAAGGGGAGAACTTACTGAGAGACAAGAGCCCTGCCTTGTTCTAGCTGTGTCCGATAGTGTGCCAGTGGCTTGCCAGTTGAACAACTCTGTGAAGCATGTCTTCATTCTTCCAATAAAAACACTGAGTTTTAAAACAGTTTACTGCAGTCATAGATAGGTAGAACATAGCTGTTTGTTTTCAAGCTCTGTCATCTTGAGTTTCATGTGGCATTTTCTACATATATACCTGTCTCATGCTCCTCTTCCATAAAAAAATATTTTTCAGGTGTACTAAAATCTGTGACAATTTTGCCACAGTGAGCTGCAAAACGCTAAAATAATTACTTAATCCACCTTTGTATGTTTTTAATATTTATCATAATGCAACTCTTGCTTCTCTTTTCTTTCTTTTCCAGTCCTGTCTTGTGTTCATTTAAAAAGGGATTTCCATCTATTTATTCCTCAATCATCCAACCTGGACTCTCTTAAAAAGGCACCAACTGAAGCAAGGCAGTTATTTAACTTTTCAGAACACATCAGGGACTTAGACTTTCATCTCTCTGTGTCTAATTTCTGACTGTCATTAGTGTTGATTCTGAATGATCACTACTTACCCCCAACAATCTTAAGCATTTGGAATAAAAAATATATCTTGCTTGTGTGATTTAAACCTCACTGGGGGCCAGAGATGAAATGAGATCTTTGGCTTCCACAACTTAGAAGGAGAGGAAGGAAGACGTTTAGATTAGATAAGATGTTACAGCTCACCCTGTTGTTGTCATCGTCAAAATGATGTTCCTGATGAAAGAATGAAGCAGTCTGTGAAATCTGGGCCCTTCTTCCACTCAGGGATGCCACATTTCCTTGGCAACACTTAGCCATATTTCACAGTAACTACTTAAGCTTCTGATGATGGACTCTGAATGGTTTTTGTTTTGAACTTTCTCAGGTTATTAGGAAACCAAATAAATTTTGTCAGATCTATGATTAAGGAAACTGAAACTAAAATAGATAGAGGAGAAAGATCTTCCTCAGATTAAAAGCAAACAACCACAGGAAGAAAGAAAAAAAAAAAAAAAAAAAAAAACAGATTCAGTGCTCAGAGCTCAGAAGGAATTGGTAAAGCCTAGAACACAGCTCTGTTGCAGCATCTACATACCCAGAAAACTCGAGAGAAAACTTAGATAAAGAGCAGTCAGCATTGTAAATTCCTTATCAGTGATGGTCAGAAGTCTTGGCAGTTCAACAAAATCTTAGGGATTTACCACAAATCTACATTATTTTCTTTTCTCCGTTGTAGCTCTCTTAAGCAAAAATCCTCATGGAATTTTGATCAATTACAATGGAAAGTTTTAAGCTGTTAGCTATATAAATGAATGGATTTGTAATAGCAATACAAAAACAGTCTAAATAAACCCAATCAATTTTACTCTTAAAAGGGTGTGCTGCTTTAGGTCTAGTGATAGTCATTGATCAATTTTGATCAAGTCAATCAAGATATAACTGTTGAAAGTAGAATATTTTGTAAGACACCAGCTCCAGCCTAACTCCAAGCCTGTACCCTATTGAAGGTGACTCAATGTCTCAGTTTCAGTCATTTTATGAAAGGGAATACATAGCCTAATACAGCGGTCCCCAACCCTTTCTTCACCAGGAACTGGTTTCATGGAAGAAAACTTTTCCACGGATGGGGGTTGGGGGATGGTTCAGGTGGTAATATGAGCGATGGGGAGCGATGGGGAGTGATGGGGAGCGGCAGATGAAGCTTTGCTTGCTAGCCCGCTGCTCACCTCCTGCTATGTGGCCTGGTTCCTAACAGGCCATGGACCAGTACTGGTCTGCAGACCAGGGGTTGGGGACCCCTAGCCTAATAGACCCAAAATCTGTTCACACAATTACAAATTGTTGGATATCTCTGAGATTTTTTATATCTATCTCCCAAATTTTGTGCTATGTAGTCTCCTTGACAAACATATTTTGCTTTGGGTCGAGTGAAATTTTCTGGAAGCTCAACCTCGAAGATGAGGCAGATGCTAAATGACTGAGATACATCCTAAGGTTTGGATTCTAAAGGCAGACACAGAAACATAAGACATGATTTGTGCCCATCAAACCTATGAGTTGTTTCTGAAATTAGGTTTTCATTTCCACTAAATAGTTCTACAATTCTTTGACAGCTGTGACTCCATTGACTTCAGGGTAGTTTAGCAATGGGAATGAGATGCCATCTCAAGTCCCCCTCTACTCAATCCACATGTCCAGTTTGCTTCTGAGTGCTTGTACTTCCATTTACAAATGTCTTCCTCCAGGGACACCTCCTTGTTTCTGTAGCCTCTTCTCATTAACACTCACTAGCATTGGTTTTTACCTCCTTTTGAGTTTACATACCTGCAATCTATGGCCTGTGTTAATATTTGGAACTCACTAGTGATCCGATTCCTCACCTTACTTTCTCCACTTGTTTTGGTCACTGTATGTATATTGTGCATTACTGAATTGCTTAAAATATCCTTGTGATGGAAGTGGACTGTACCCATTTGGAACTTTGCTGTTTCTAGGTATGTGTGGTTACCCCAATAGTCTACCTCTTTACTATGGAGGAGCTATGATAATCACCATAGCATCACAGTGGAGAGCATGAGCTGGAATGGGAGTCGAACACTGGTGAGATTCAAGCTCTGTCCACTGACTGCTAAAGAAAAACAGGTTTGTTTGCTTGCTTGCTTGCTTGCTTGCTTGTTTATGATTTATTATACTACTGTCCTACTGGTCAGATGCTCACTAGTGATCCGATTCCTCACCTTACTTTCTCCACTTGTTTTGGTCACTGTATGTATATTGTGCATTACTGAATTGCTTAAAATATCCTTGTGATGGAAGTGGACTGTACCCATTTGGAACTTTGCTGTTTCTAGGTATGTGTGGTTACCCCAATAGTCTACCTCTTTACTATGGAGGAGCTATGATAATCACCATAGCATCACAGTGGAGAGCATGAGCTGGAATGGGAGTCGAACACTGGTGAGATTCAAGCTCTGTCCACTGACTGCTAAAGAAAAACAGGTTTGTTTGCTTGCTTGCTTGCTTGCTTGCTTGTTTATGAACTTTTATTTTATTTTACTACTGTCTGGATGGTCACAGTGAAACAAACATTCTGAAATTAAATTCATTTTTCCATCTGATGATAACCTAAAACACATTGCCTTATACTCTCTTAAATACACCATTTTAAACAAGAGGAGGAGGTGACAAACAGGGCTTTGGAGTCAGAGTGCCCTGGCCCATACCTGTAGTCCATTCCCCAACTTCTTTAAAGAATTCATGAGTGCTTGAGCTAGTTCCTAAGCCCACACTGTGCCAGTGTTCTCAGCTGTATAATGGATATAAAAGCCATAGCTACCTCATAAAGTGTTATGAGCATTAAATGTGAAACCACATTTAAGCATCAAGCCTGGGATAATTATGATGATAGCAACGTAAGGCATTCCTTGTAGAGTTACTGCTTACCAGGCTCTATTCTCTAGCACTTTACATACACTTGCTTATTAAGCCTCGCATGTGCTATTTTGATCTTCGCTAAATAGATAAAGAGACTGATGTTCAGGGAGGTTAATATAAATTTTCCAATATCACAAAGCCAGAAGTGAAGAGATTGATATTTGAAACCAGATCTGTTTGGTTTTATGGGTTATGCTCTAAGGATAGTGCTATCTTTCTATTAGGTGGTGAACCAAAGCCAGACCACTGGTGAGAAATTGTGTTAGGAAACTGATTTTCAGATTAGTGGGCTTTACAATATACCAGGAAGGGAGTTTCAAAAATAATGGTAAGCTAACTGAATTCTCAAAAGTAATACTTGATATCCCAGTAGACTTTAGACTGTGTGTAATTTCATGCAATTGTGTAACATTTATCAAATGTGAACTTGGTGCCAGGTAGTATAGGATACCAAGGTTATAAATAGGAATAATTGTGACCTCCACCCTCATTTTTGCTGACTCCATTCCCCGAACCACATCTTTTCGTTTTTCTTTTTTTTTTTTTTGAAGTATAGTTGATTTACAATATTGTGTTAGTTTTTGGTGTACAGAAGAACATTGTATATAGTTCCCTGTGCTATTCAGTAGGACCTTGTTTTTTATCTATTTTATGTAGAGTAATTTGTATCTTCTAATCCCACAGTCCTAATTTATCCCTGCTCTACCCACCTTTCTCCTTTGGTAATCATAAGTTTATTTTCTATGTCTGGGAGTCTGTTTCTGTTTCATAAATGAGTACATTTTTGTTATATTTTAGATTCCACATATAAGTGATATCATATGGTATTTGCCTTTCTCTTTCTGACTTGCTTCACTTAGTATGATAATCTCTAGGTCCATCCATGTTGCTGCAAATGGCATTATTTCATTCTTTTTTATAGCTGAGTAGTATTCCATTATATATGTTTATATATATATATATATCACTTCTTTTTTATATCTATTCATCTGTTGATGGACATTTAAGTTGCTTCCATGTCTTGGCTATTGTAAATAGTGCTGCTATAAACATCAGTGTGCACGTATCTTTTTGAATTATAGTTTTGTCTGGATATATGCCCAGGAGTGGGATTGCTGGGTCATATGGCAACTCTATTTTTAGTTTCTTGAGGAACCTCCATACTGTTTTCTATAGTGGCTGCACCAATTTACATTCCTACCAACAGTGTAGGAGGATGAACCACATCCTTTATCATGGCCTCTCAGTGGTTAGAAAAAAGTTTCCCAGAAAGAAAAAGTGGGAAGAAATTGATTTGGATTTGGGGCTGGGATCATCTCACACCAATAAAATCTGATTTTGAAAATCCTAAGCCTTGGATGTGAGAAAGCAGTGATCATCATATCTACTAACTTTGCTGTTATGACTTGAATTGTGTCCCGCCAAAAAAGATGTGCTGAAGTCTTAAATCCAGCACCTGTAAAGGTGACCTTATTTGTAAATAGGGTTTTTGTATATTTAATCAAGTTAGTGGGGTCATTAGGGTGAGCCTAATCAAATATGACTGGTGGCCTTAATACAAAGAGGGAAATCTGGACATGGACCCACAGAAAGAACACCATGTGAAGGCACAGAGACACACAGATGGAAAACAACCATATAAGGTATGGAAGTAGACATTGGAGTGATACAACCACAAGCCAATTAAGGCCAAGGATTGCCCTTAGCCACTAGAGGCTAGGAGAGAGGCATGGAGCATATTATTCCTCAGATCCTCCAAAAGGAGCCAACCTTGCCAACACCTTGACTTAAGACTTTTAGTTGCCAGAACTGTGAGACAATAAGTTCCTGTTGTTTTAAGCCACCAGGTTTGTAGCATTTTTATGGCAGCCCTAGGAAACTAGTGCATCTGCCAAATGACAAAGTTGGGAAATAATTCTGCAGGGAGTCTAACATTCCAGCAGGTAGAGAGAACTAACTCTTAGGTGGGTTTTTATGTCAAATAATAGAATTAAAGTCACAGTACATTGAAATCTAGGCTCTAATGATGACAAGCAGATTATACATAACCACCATTCTCCCCTAATCAATACTTTCCTAAAGGAATATAATTCTCAAACCCACCAGTCCACTGGTCCCACCTTCTCCAACATGCACAGATGTCTTCACTTCCCTACCTTTTTGCTTATAGTTTTCTTTTTATCTTTTCAGTCTACCTGTGCCGTCAACCAAATTTTTTCTTCTACCGCCCCTTGTCACTTTAACTTGAGCACATATGGGCTACTATTGTAGCCAAGAATTCACTTTATTATTTTCTATTTGTCCTTCCTACCGACATGTCCAGGATCCCACCAACTCTCGTATTTCACTCACTCCTTGAAATGCCTGTCTTAACACTTTTCTAAATAAAAGGAAGCAATCCCTGAATGTGTCTTTCTTTGTTGAAAAAAAAAAAAAGCTAACAAAAAGAGGAAATGGAAGCTTTTTCCATATTGCCTGAAGAGTGAGCTTTGATGGTCCAAGATTCCTTAATTAAAATAACATTAGTGAGATTTAAACAACGTGGTTTTGAATCCCTGCTCTGTCACTGACTAGCTCAGTACCCCTGGATGTATTACACAATTTACATGTGCCCCAGCTGCCAAACTGTAAGATGGGGTAACAGTGCTGCTTAACTTAAAGAACTGTTGTGAAGGTAAATTAAGTAATCATGCGTATGTACTTCATGCCTGATACTTAGTAAGGACCCAGTATACATTAGCTCTTCCTATTAGTCATCTATATTTTTGGTAAATATTTTATTTTTACAATAATGTGTTCACCAAGTTCTGTCTATTCCTTGTTTAACTGGGACTTTTGCATATTTTTTAATGCAATCTCTTAAAAAGAAATCGAAGTGGTAAAATTGAAGAATAAATATAATAAAAAATAAAATAAATAAAGTACAATCAATGCCAATAAATATTCCTTGGTGGAGTTTTTTTTTTTTTTTTTTTTTACTTGGCTTGCTGCAATTGATTTTACACCTGCATTTTATGAAGCATATTTCATTCTTCTAAGTATTCAGTTACACTGAATAGATGTACTAGTACAGGCTGATAGCTATGTCATAACTAGAAATAGCAGTAAATCCACATTTAGGAAAGCTTCCAAAGCTACTGTCGAAGCATTTCCTTTATGTCTGAGATTCTTCATCTTGGGAAGAAAAGGAAAGAAAACTTTGAGGAGTACACTGGAAGTCAGCTGTATTCACTGGTGAGGCCGAATCTGGCTTCTGTACTCTGACACCAAATTAAATCTTGGAGACAGAGTTTTGGGTGAAGTAGAAAAGAATAGCTTTATTGCTTTGCCAGACAAAGAGAGCCGCAGTGGGCTAATGCCCTCAAAACTGTGTGTCCCCACCTGGACGGGGTAATGAGAAGTTTTTTAGTAATGGTTCAGAGAGAGTGTAAGCAGCTCTTGGACATTCTTCTGATTGGTTGGTGGTGAGGTAAGTGGGTGAGTCAGCATCACCAACCTTCTGGTTCCAACAGGTCTGGGGTCTCCGTGCTTGAAAGCACCATAACGCTAATTTCTCCCACTTAGTGGGGGGTCTCAGTATCTGCAAAACACTTCAAAGATATTGTTATGTATATCCCTGAGGGAGAACAAGGACCCTACCACAAGGCTGTACTACTGTTTTTTTGGCTTTCCCTTGTCTCTGCGCCCCCTCGCTTCCTTAATAGCATCTATTTGAACCTGCTTGATGGAACTCAGGGAGGGTCCTTGAGGCTGAATGAAGCCTATTTCCTGTAATCAAGAAATGGGGGACACAGAAAAGCTTTTGTTCCCAGGAGCCCCACAGGGTCCTGCTCAGTATCATTGGCATGAAATATAGGATATGAGAATGCAAGGAGTTCAGTTCAATGTGCCAAGGTAATTTTGGGCTGTTGTCATTAAAAAAACTCAACATATAGTATAGATATACATTTATTGAGTTAGTAGTTGGCCCCTACTAAGACACAGAAAACATAAATGGGGCAATATACTTTCAAGAAGATAAATCTTCATCTTAATTTCAATATATTAAGTCCAAAGGGATTTTATTTGTATTGTTTGTTGGGGTTTATTTTTTTCTTCCTTTATTTTCTTTCTTTGGAGGGGACCCTATTACATATGATTTAGCACTTAAATGATTTAAATTGATTAATGATTAGAAGAATGAGTAGATGGCTGGATATACGGATAGTAGTATGAATAGTAGGATGTATGGGTGTATGATAGGATGGGAGGTAGAGGGATGGATATATTCACAAAAGTCAGGTTTCTCCAAATACTCTAAAAGGAAATTACCAGATGTCTGGAACATAGAAGGCACTCAAAACATCTTGCCTAACTCAATTTTATAGGTACTTATTCTCCCAGTTGTATAGTAAATTCTGTACCAAATAGGCATCAAAGTTGGCTGCTGATTGACTTCCATTTGGCATATATCTAATTGTCTTCTACAAAGGTAAGATGATAGGAGCCAGTGTCACGGTGGACAGATTCTGCTCATCAAGGTCTACTCCCAAGAAGAGGTGAAAATACAGGACATAGAAGTACCAAAGGAAAGAGGACACACTTCTTTCCCCACCAAAAGGCACTTAAATGGAGTGAGACAAGCATGAGATTTAAAATGAGAAGACATGAGTTAGTGTCCTCATATTGCCTGCTTGCAGTATGATATTGGGAAGGTCCCTAAGCTCTCCTGAGTATCATTTTTCTCAAATGTAAACTGGGAAATATGCCCTCTTTGGGAATTCAATTAAAGAAAGCTCATGAGCTTGTGTGTTAAACTTTGGAGTGCTCCACAGATTTAGTCAATATCCCTATCAGATGCAATAGGGAAGGTCAACTTCCTAAAATGTAAAAGTATAAAAGGTGAGAGACCTTCCACAGGCCACGGAGGTCTAGAGACATGTGACTTCCCAGGACTATAGAGCTCTGTTAAATACATTTTTCAATATTTTGTTCCTGAAGCAGTTTGTATCAAATACAGTTAAACAGCAAAGCTTGGGAGCAAAAGGAATAACAAAGGCATATTTCAACATATCTAACCTCTTGCAAATCATTCCTACAATTCCAAATTGTATTTTTACTAAGTAAAGGGGGAGGTGCTTTTTTCCTGGAAAAACCCCACCAGCCACAATCTGGACTGTGCCTGGAATGTCAGATACTGTGTAGGACATAAATACATTATAAAACATGAGCTTGCCTCCCCTCAGTGCAGCTTTATTGCATATTTATGCCTGTGGCTCCACTGTGCTTCTGAAACAGGAGATATCCTTGTTTACTGTTTGGACTGACTCCATTGCCACTCACCTGTGCTGAGCTTAATCTGGCAGCCCCCTTCTGAGCTCAGTAAAGTATTTTATTTTATTTTATTTTATTTTATCTTATTTTATTTTATTTTTGAGCCAGAAGGAGGCTGGGGAGTCTACATAAATTCAAAGAGTCCACAACACGTATTGGCAGGAAGAACATACTGAGCTCTGAGGCCTTTCCAGCGCTTGCAGGATCAAAAATGCCAGGGCAATATCACAGGTGCACGGTGTCAAAAAATTTGGCCACCAAATCACACATGCTAATCAGAATGCCTGAAGGTTGGCAGAGCTCAGGCAGCAATTTCTCTCCCACCCATCTCCAATCGACTTTTCTGGGGAACCAAAAGGGAGATGTTGGATCTGATTGTTAATGAATCAGGACACACTTTATTGGTCCTAAAGCACATTTGTTATGGCAATTTACATGAGTTAGCACCAGGCTACCAAAGCTTGCTGCAGAATCTAGCAAGCATTTATTTTAATGAGCTAACACACGCAGAACGACATATACTTTTTTATGGTATTTATTACATATTGTCATACACACTATTAAATTAAATTATGGGACCATTTGCAAAATGAAAAAAAAAATAAAGTGTTCCTCATGAGAGCAAAAAGGAATCTTAAGAGACACCCACTCCAGCAGCTCTTACTCTGTTGGATATAGGAGAAATTCTGGTGGTATTCTATGCTTCATCCTAGCCAAAAGGAGACCCAGAGACTTGCACCTAAGGTGGGGTCCTGGAAGTCTGGGATGGGAAGGACAGGCCCTTGGATTATACAAGGCAGAGTCCAAGAGAAAAATCAACTTTGACAAATAGGTAACCAAGTTATCAATTCTTAGGAACTAGAAAGAAAAATCCAAATCATGGGCAGAATGGGGGATAATGCACCAGAGCAAAAGGATTCAACATGAGGAGTGGGTAGAAGACACTGGAGAGACTCCTTGAGTAGGTAAAACACTAGATCAAGGTGGCAGGATGATCTGACAACTTAGACTTTAACTTTTCATAAAAATTATTAATAATATCCTGGCTCTCAATGTACACATCCACTTGCAGTTGGAATAAACTGGTTTGATGTGATTTCTCTCTCTAGGACTTTCTGGAATGCTGCTATTTGCCCTCCTCCACATTTTCACTAATTGCCCATACTCTAAGCTCCTGCCTTTCTGAGAATCAGTGTAGCATGATGATTTAAGAACATAGACTCTTGGTTCAAATCAGACCTACACCTACTGGCTATTTTCCCTTGGGGGACTTACTTAACTTCAGTATCCTGTGCACTTATAAAATGGGAGCAATGATAATAACTATCTTTAGAGTTAGTGTGAGGATTGAGTTAAAATATGACAGGCCCTTAAAACAGTGCCTGATAATTAATGAATGCTATTTAGGTGTCTCTAATACTTATTGATATGCATTATGTATCTTCTTCTCCTCTATTGTCTAGGGCTAGCCATGTGGAGGAAGGCAAGAATAACAAGCCGAGATAAAAAGAAAAAATAAATGTTAACATAACTTTCAGTTGAATATTGTTGATTTTTTTAATGTGGCATTTTGAAATAGGGGTAATTAGGCACATTGGTATAAATAAGTAGAATGCTTTTGAATGCAGACTGACACAAGTGTGTTAAATTGGAGACTCAATTCATATGAACAATATCGCCATCATTAATGTGATTTTTCAAAATGGTGATCAGTTATATAACTCAGAGTAAAGTTCTGAAAAAAGAAAAATACAATTGCTTATTGATTTGCATATTCATTGCATTCTTGGACATCCAAGGTATAATAAAAATAAAAAGTTCTTTGGGATTTTATGAAAAACAGACAATACTTTCTGGGTCCACACAATTATAATCAGGTTTTTTACTCACATGAATGGCAGAATGGCAAAGTCATACAGAGCACAGAACAATTCTGTATTGTGCGGGAAGGACCGTGCAATGCATTGCAGGATGCTAGCCTCCCTGGGCCCTGCCTTCTAAATACCAGTAGTTCTCTTCCCCCCATTCATCATGATAATAAAAAATATCCCCCAAATTTTTCAAAATGCCTCATGAGGTAAAGCATTGACCTAAAGACTGTCCAGGACTGGGAGGAAGTTTATTGATAGAGAGAAAGCCACAATCATTTGACCAGGGAGTTCATACAGAGTAATAATGGACCAAGAACAAAATCCAGTGAAATACAAACATTTGATGGACAAGAAAGTGTGAGAAGCAGCCTGCAAAGACTGGGAACACACAGATGGAGGACCAGGACCAAGGTCAAAGGAGAAGAGGGAAAGACAGGTTTCTAAAGAAGAGAATAGTCAATGGTATTGAATGGAGTAGGTCAATTAGGTTAAATGAGGGGCTGTTGTAATTCCACTGAATCTGAAAATTGAGGTCATTTCTGAACTGTCCCCAGGCTGTCAGTGCTGCCTTTGTGGGTAGAGAATATATTGTAGCCCATTTAAAACTGGACATCAAGAACTGGAGACAGTTTGCTGTCTACTCTTTCTGAAAGCCTAAATGAGAGGGGAACGGGATGGGGAATAATAATTGGTATGGCTCATTGGTCCAAACCACCTGAGTCTTAACTCACATTCTTTCACATTTCTTTCACGAAGTACCTTACCTTTCCATGCATGTAAAATGCAGAGCAATGTCTGACTTCAAGCAAAGCTGCATATGCATTTTTATTTGTTTTTAAAACCAAAGACGTTTCAGACTTAAACAAGAGACACTTTTTCTTGAATACATTCTACAAAGGGAAAGTGAACGCATATAGACCTTATCCTCTTCTTGAAGTCCCTGTCAATATTTTTAGGCATGTTCTGGATATAACCACAGGTCATGTAAACAATAGCACATTCCTTTCTATTTCCCCACCATTTGCCAATCTGGCACATTTTCTGTTTCTTTCCAGGAGAAAGAGGCCAATATTGCTGTGTCTGAAACCATTACAGCTTCTCCCAATAACTGTGCATAGCCTTAGAAATGTCAACAATTTCTGGCTGTGGAGGATCTGATTGCCAACACTTGTCTTCAGTCTTGCAGTTGAAGTGGCAAAGAAGAGCATCCTCAGAATATTATCTCAAGGATGGAAGAGAGTTGAGTATGTTTATATGCTGAAGAGGGCAAGGTAAAGAGACTGACAGAATGGAACTTAAAGTGGTTAATTGTTGAAATAAGAACTTCAACAAGGCTGGAGGGAAGGAATCCAAAACACCCATCTTAGATATAGGGGGAGACCCCTTTCTCATTTCATAGGAGGAAAGAAGAAAAGTATAGTCATGGCTATGGTGAGTGGGGGATGGGGGGATGAGACTTTTCAGAAGCCCATGTACAGGGCTATATCACTTAGGATGCTTTAATAGATGTCCCAAGAAAATTTGAGTTAAACAATAAAGATATTTATTATCTCGTTTAAGAAGTAAAAAAAAAAAAAAAAAATATCCAGACTTAGATAATAACAATAATGTGAAGGAACTAATAGAATTATCTGAGAAATGACCCTAAAATCTCACTCTTAGTTGCTAGGAAAACAGGACAGCTGAGGTAATGGAGGAAGGTTGCTACCTTCTCCAAGAGAGAGGAACAGTACCTAAGCTAATTTCTATGCTGGGGGACCATTGGTTCCCTTCCCCTAGCACTCCTAGGCAGTTGCTGTAAACCAGTGGTTTTCAATATATAATCCATGGTCCATGGACCAGCAGCAACAGGAGCAACATCACCTGGGAACATGTTAAAAACATAAATTCTCGAACCCCGTCTCAGACTACTGAATTAGAAACCCTCAGGGTTTAGTAATCTGTATTCTAACAAGCTAATGTTTGAGATCCACTGCTGTAAACAGCTGATACCCCAAATCCAGATGCAAAGAGCAGATTATTGAGGATTTCAAAGTCAGTTATAAAGACTTTATAGAGATAAACAGGAGAATAGCTCTGTGTGATACCCACGTCATGTTGCTAGTAGCCATCCTCCTGGAGCCATTTCAAATGAATCCTCCAATTTAATTAGGAAAAGTGAAGGTTGCTGGTTTTTAGCAAATGTAACACAAATTTGATCAATCACAAGGGTATTCACAAGAGCACTGCAGAGACAATGTCCTAAAGGTCATGCTGATTCAGTTTTACCTGAAAATTTGTCTCAGCATTCTAAAGCTCAGACATTCATTATGGCATGAGAACATGAGACAGACCTAAACTTGCTGGCCAGCTCTGCCTTAGACTAGCTGTGAGGCCTGGTGTATCTTAGCTACTCTGAACATAACTTTCCTCATAAAGCTCATACATACTGAACTCTTAAAGTTATTGTGAAAAAAAAAACAGGATAATGTATATTATACTTAGCACAGTGCAGTGTTTGAGGTGTCATAATAACTCAATAAGTGATAACCAAATTGCTCATTGCAATGTGGTTTTTGTTGAGATTTTTGTGGTTGATGGCACCTGATCTGGGTGTCATGCTGAACTACAAGGAAAAATGATAGTAGATAAAGGGGGAGTATACAAAACCAGTAAGAAATGCAGTCTGGGAGAGAAGGTCACAGAAAAGGCTTCCAAGACCACGATGGTTTGGTCTTACTCAACACCTTGATGGTTGAGTAAGAGAGAGAAGAGGCATGAGGAAAGGTGACTCAGAGCTGAGGGTGCAGCTTGGAGATAGGCACGAAGGCTGAAGACAGTTCTGCCATTTTGAGAATGTTCACAGAATGCAGCTCCAACAAGGAGTAGGATTCATGCCAAAAGAGGATGATATGAGACTGAAAACTAAGCCGGGAACCTTGTCATGAAGACGCTACTTGGCCAAACGAAGATACCAGCCACCTTTGAAGAAAATGGGAATAGATTGATGGGCTTTCAGCAGGGAAATGAGATCTGCTTTAAAAACGTTACCCAGGCTAAAGGGAGGAGAATATACTGAAATGGAAAAGAATGTTGGAGTCGAGGGATTTGTTTGGAGCTTGTTAGCATAAATCAGGACTTTAGTTAATAACATATCGGTTAATCAATTGTGACAAATGTACCACACGAATGTCAATAATAGAGGAAACTGTGAGGGAATAGGGGGTAGTTGGAGGAGCAGAAGGGTATTTAGGAACGTTGTAGTTTCTGCTTAATTTTTCTGTAAACCTAAAACTGCTCTAAAAAATAGAGTTAATTAATATAACAACAACAAAAAAAGAGAGAGCAAGGATGAGGGCTTGGGTAAGGCCATGGGAGGAGAGTGAGAGACAGTTTTAAGAGATCGTGATGAAAAATAGTGTTTTGATAGATAACAGGAATCTCGTGATCAAGACTTCCCACATTAAGAAAAAAGAATATGTACAATAGACTCTTTGAGCACATCTTATATGACTAGCAATGTGCCAGGAACAATGGGACTTGGTTCCTGAGTTTAAGACCGCACGGCATCACTAGGAGAAAAAGCTACATGTTCTGGACACTATTTGAGCCTGCTGAGGACAGCAGGTGCTAAAAGCTAGAGCAGATGGAAGAGACCCAAGTAAAAAAAGATCTTGAAAAAACTATTCCTGACCCAAAACCCAGAGTCTCATGATCTAGCCCTAACTGTCATTGTCTTGAGGGGTAATGACCTTGAGCAAGTCACTAACCCTTTCTGGCCTTAGTTTCCTTCTCTATATAAATGATGAAATTGTAATTGAAGATATAGAGAAATGACCCAAGGCCCCTCCAAACACAGTTTACACCTGCAAGCTGGCACACTGAAAGTTATGGGGTAAGCAGAGTGCATTTCCCTAGAAAAGCTTTTTTTTTCTGATAATAAGTAATTCAAAACATTACCCTTCTATTAAAATAAACAGACATACTCTAGCATAAAATATAAATATGCATACATTTTATAGATAAAACACAAAGTTTCAAAGACGTATTTGGCTTGCAAGGTGTGATAGGTAGACTTCTAAGATGCTCTCAGTGATCTCCACCTCCTGGTATTTGCATCCCCGTGTAATCTCCTCTCTTTGAAGATATGCTAGACCTAGTAACTTTCCTCTAAAGAATAGAATACAACAAAAGTTATGGGATAACGTTTCTGAGATTAGGTTATAAGAGACTGTGGCTTTCCATCTCTGTCTTCCTATCTCTCTCTCTCTTCACTTAATCACTCTGATAAAGCCAGTTGCCATGTTGTCAGCTGCCTTACTGAGATGTCCACATGGCAAGGAAGGGTCAGCAAGGACCTAAAGTCCTTAGTCATACCACCCACAAGGAACAGAACCCTGTTAATAACTGTGTGGCTGGGCTTAGTAGTATATCCTTCCACATTTGAGTCTTGACATGAATGAAACCCTCGTTGACCTATGGATGGTGAGACACCAGATAACCCCAGCTAAGCTCTTCGTGGATCCCAGCCCCACAGGAACAATGAGATAATACAGGTTTGTTTCTGGTGTAATTTGCTATAAAGCAATGGGTAGCTAATAGAAGATGGATCACTTGAGGCCGTGGCCAGAGATACCCATTGAAGTAGTGTCTCCTTTGCCTCTGCCTTTAGTAACACTTGGTGGAAATATCTATGAAACACCCTTAAGAAGAGCAACCTTTAAAGGAGTGGGGCAGGTGGACGGGTGTTTCATTGTAAGCGTAAACTCCCAGATTTCAGATCTCTAGAATGCAAACTTCTCTGGGTCCAAGGGATGTAATGGAAACTAAGCTATTTTCCCAAGATTTCCTGGCTGATTAATGATGAGCTGGAACTAAATGCAGGTCTCCTGATACTCATGTAGTCTTCTACCAAATGACCCTGAGCCCTGGTATGTGTGAGTTTATCTGAATATATGTGATTACACTAATGATTAATGTTATATATGATATATGCATAAAACTATAGTCTTTATCCTTACTGAATCCACAAATCCTTTTCTAGACATTTGCTGGTTCACTTAATGGTTTGAAGCATCTGAATGCAAGGTTGTTTCTCTTTTTTTTTTTTTTCCTGTTTGTGTTCAGTGACTCCTAAAGGATACTATCAAGACTCTTTGGATGATGATCACACATTGTTGAATTGAAAACATTTCCCAAAGCCCCAAGACATATTTCAGCACTCATCTCCAGATACCATTGTTGCATGGCTGCCCAAGATAAGGCTGGCCCTACTTTATAATTCGACTCTACTTCAGGCCAGAGGGAGTGAAGCAGAACATCATAAACCCAGTCAATGGAATGTCCTTCCACCCTAAGGACAAGCTGTAGAGAAATGATATGGTAAATGTGGATAGACAGTCCCTGCTTTTAAAGAACAGCGAGTTCTTGGAAAAGCCAATGTAACCCTCAGAGCAACTATAATTGCCATGGATACCCAGAGAGCAGGGGACAAAGCTACTGTTGTTTTTGCTCTACTTGGCTGCTGCAACTATTCTTGTTGTTAAGTTACTGTTTTTGTTACTGACTTTTTAACGGCCCCCTGCCCTTGGCATGTGTCCTTCAACCACCTTGGAATGTCTTAATAATGTGGAACCCGATGCTATTTACCTATGTGTTGTGTTTGTCAGGATGATCTAAATTATGCTGCAGTAACAAACAGTCCCATATTTCTGATTCATACTAACTGCTTACCATAGATTAGCTGCAGGCTTCTCTGGGTCCTTCTCACTCCAGAGCTCAGGCTGTCAGAGTAGCCATCTCTAAACCATTGCTGATTATGGTAGCACAGGGAAAGGCAACGTAGCAATTGTGAACTTGTTCTAAAGTGCTTTCCCAGAAGTGATACACCGACATTTCATTGGCCAAAGCAAGTCACACAGCTGTGCCTAACTGCAAGGAGAGAGAAAAATGCAATCCTAGCATATGCCCAGGAGGAAGAGAGTTACAATACTTGGAGGAGTCTGAATATCTATGAGACACATACCCTCAGGTAAAGGTTATATTAGAGGCTTATGAGCAGAAAGTATATAAATATACACATCAACATTAAATCTGCAAATTTTATAACAGGGCTAAATGGTTTGCAAAGTCCCATTCTTTTTGGTCAAATGGCATTCTCCCCAGTTTCAATCATACTTAGCAGAGAGAATGCAGGTAAACAAGTAAGACATTGTTTCATGGACAATCTCTTCTTTAGTCTCAGCTCATGTTCTCAGCCTCATCTCCCATCTTGATCAGGGATTTTGTTTCATCAGTTTTTTTCTGCCTTCTGTATCTCTAAACACATTCGGTATCTGGCATCCCCTGTCCCTGCCATAACTCTTTCTTCCCATCTTTTCATAGCCAAGAATCTTAAGAGTAGTCAGTGTCAATTCTCCTCATTCTCTAACCTCACATTCTTCATACTTAGAGGTTCTACCCATACTCAAAGGGGAGAAGACTAAACAAGAGTGAAGGGCATTAAGGTCATCTTAGAATTCTGCCTGCCACAACTAACAAAGAGCCACAGATCAAGAATTTTCAACTACAGGTGGGAGCTGCATCTCACTTGCTTAAAGTCTCTAACCAATAGGACAGTTCCTGTTGAATGAAAGAATGAACAAATCACTGAGGACTCTGGGTCACCTTCTAAATGGGTACCTCTACCCCTAACAGACACTAACATCACTGAAGTCTTGATTATCTGGAAATCCTGGCATCTCAACAGGAATGCTTCTCTGTTTCCTGCCCTCAGTATAGTATAATGCATGGGTAAAAAATCTCTGGAATCTAATGGCCCAGGTTCAAATTCCACCTTTCTCTTTTAATGCCTTGTCATGCTACTCAAAGTCACATGTAACCTCACTCAAGCTAAGCCTTTTTCTAAGGATAATAATAATAACTGTCTCAGAGGTTTTCACAAGGATTAACTAGGATGTTGTGAAGCACACACTAAGTGTTCAACAAATGTTAGTTATTATTGTTATTATCACTTCCACCTATACCTTTATGCCATCAGTATCTTGTCTTTCACCTCTTTTCTATTTTTTCTCTTTCTATTTTTCTCCTTTTATAGAAGCAGCCAGAAGCATGTTACATTTGCCAAAGTGCTGATAATAAAAAAACCAAAAAAAACTCGTTGGCTAACATACTCTCTCAAGAGGTGATATCATTAGCCAGTGTTCCCTCCCTGCCATGCCCCACCTGAACCCAGACCTGGACCACAGGACAGAAAGTTGAGAGTTTAAAACAAGGGGTCTGAGTATCCTTTTTTTTTTTTTCTTTGTTTAAATACAGTGATGTGGAAAGAATAGTCCTAAGGTGAGGCTTAAGGCTAGAAAAGTAAAACACAGAAGTTTACTAGAAATGGCTTTTCCATTAACCATGTGTGACTTTGGGCCTGTTACATTTCACCACTGCAAACCTGCGTGCCCTCCGCTGTGAAAAGAAGAAGTTGGCCCTTGAGATCTGACTTCCCACACTGACTTTCCGACATTTCTGTTCTGACAACAGCACTGGAATTAGCCAGAGCCTCCTGTGCAGGAATCAAGGACACATTGTGCTGATGGCTGAAGCAGGCTAAGCTCATGCATTTGACCAGCAGAGGAAAATGTTCCATAAGATAAGGCTGAAAGTCATGGACCAGAAAGGCAGCAGAAATGGAAACTCATGCCCAAACTCTTTAGTTCTGTATATTGGATTTTTCAACCATCTTCCATGTATATTGTTAATATGGATTTCACAAGCAATGTCATGGTTAGGTAGCATGGTCATTATCTACATTTATGAAAGACACTTAAGTTCAGGTTCTCCCCCAAGATGAGATAACAAGGACGGACACCAGATGTAGCATTGTAAACAAGTTTAAAAGATTTCTGGTCTACAGTCCTAGATTTATGTCCATTGTCTTTCTGCTAGCTGACCTTGGAACATGACCAATAAGAAATTATCTACTCTGAACCTTATAGTTTCTTGACCTGTAAAAGGGGAATAATAATACTAATAATGATTTAAATGTCAGAGAGTGGTTTGCAAGGTCCACATCAGATCATGCATATGATTTTACTTTACAAACTCTAAAATGAGTGTGTAGCAAGTTGTGTTGAGTTGTCCTGACACCTGGACCACATTCTAGCCACTCTCCCATGCATGATCACTCAGAGATGGGCAAAATAATCAACATAATCTGTCTGGTAGATACACATTCCTGAGGCTATTCCTTCATCTGTCCTTTTCTGTGTGTCACACCACCTACTCACATACTGCCTTCACTCTTCTTCCCAAAGGTATGTTCATTCCCTAAAAGCTGTCATAAACTTCAACCTCACCAAGGACCCTTATGGTGATTAGACCCTCCCAATTCAGCCACTGGCCCCTGCTCTGGGCTCATAACTGGCTGGTCCCCTGTCAATCTGGCCAGTTGGACAATGTAACACTACCTATCTTGTCTATCTTGTCTTTGTCAGGTCACAAGTGGCAAACAGAACACAGAATTTGGGAGGATTAATTTGAAATCCAAGCCCTGCTACTAATAAGCCAGGTGATTTAGAGGAAATCATTGAATCCACTAGAAGCAAAATTTCCTCGTCTACAAAGTTAAGAAAATAATCCCTGTCCTCCAACCCCACAGATTTCCGTACATCTAGAGAGGAGAAGTTGTAAAAGTGTCTTATTACCCATATAATGCTGGTCAGATAGTCCTTGCTCTTTTGTTATTTAAATATTATAATTTTATTTAATTTTTTAAATTAAAGTCATATGAAAACTCCCATCTGAAAATAATCTCTGACTCCATGAACTTTCACAGTACTTTTTTAAGACAAGTGAAAGACAGGTTTTCTGGATACTTAATGAAAGCCAGGTGATGTATTAAATTTAGTTGCATTGCTTATCTCCTTTTATTCCTGCAACAACCCTCCAAGGAGAATATTACCCTCCCCTATGAGAAGTAAAGAATTATCTCCAGTTTCTGGCCAGGTGGTGGTATGTACAATGGTGCCAGTGACAGACATAAGATGAAGGGGAGGGCTTCCCTGGTGGCGCAGTGGTTGGGAGTCCGCCTGCCGATGCAGGGGACGCGGGTTCTCGCCCCGGTCCGGGAGGGTC
>NC_041220.1:103070217-103164299 GCF_002837175.3 Physeter macrocephalus
GGGAGGATCCCACATGCAGCGGAGCGGCTGGGCCCGTGAGCCATGGCCGCTGGGCCTGCGCGTCCGGAGCCTGTGCTCCGCAGCGAGAGAGGCCACAGCGGTGAGAGGCCCGCGTACCGGAAAAAAAAAAAAAAAAAAAAAAAGATGAAGGGGAGAGGTAGGCTCTGAGCAGATCCTGTCAGAGGTACTTGCTGGTACATGTGAGTGGCACTGTCTAGGAGGAGGCAGAACTTCAGGGCTGCACCCAGAAGGGGTCTTGGCTGTGCTTGGACACTTGTGGCTCATCCATGAGGAGACAATTGAGGTTGATTGTGTAAATGTGATCAGCCAGGGAAAATGAATAGACTAATATGTAGAGACCACGATGGAACACTGGGAACTAATGTTTTAAAAATGGGCTGAAGAAGAGGGTGAGATGGAGAAGATTAAGGAGCAGCTGGGGAAGCAGGGGGAATATCATGATAATATGCTGTTGCAGAATTCAGAAGAGGAGAGAATTTCAAAGAGGAGGAAATGTTCAACAATGCAATTGTTTAATTTTTGTAAGACAAAGATTGCTGTGCCCAATAAATTTGGCAGTTGATTCTTTGTTAACCACAGGGAGCCCATTTTAATGGCATCATGTTGGTGAGGGAGGGATGTGTCCCTACAGTTTAAGGGATGAGTGGGAATTGAGGAGGATGCAGAGAGAGTGAGAGATGACAACTCCATGTGAAAATAAAGACCCATGAGTGATAACTGGGAGAGAATGATGGCTCCAGGGAGAGGTTCAGGCATGTGGAATAGCTTATAAACTAACAGAAAGCTAGCCGTTATTTACAGAGGAATGGTAAATTCATTCATTAACTCAGGAGTTCTGCCATCTTCTTCACTGCTCAGGGATATCTGGAGAAAAGTGGTCCCATCAAGCCCCCAAAGTTGAAGAGAAACAAAGATAAACTATAGAGCATACCTTGCACAAGAGATTAACATGAGAAAGGGATTCCACAATCCTGATGATACACATGTACACACAGAGCACACACTATAACACACATAAAACTCACACATGTACACTTATACAACACACATAACATGGACATCATACACAACATGCATAAAATATGTGACAGGCATAAAACTTTCAATGCATATCTAACACTTGCAACACACTACAGACAACACACATGACACATGGGTGCATGCATATGTCACACACATTCACACACAAAACACATACACACCATAACACACCTAAACACACAACACACATGAAACACATATACAAAATACACCATGTGCATATCACATACACACACAACACACTTAAAGCACACAACGCACACACGTATACAGCACACATAATCACTCACCACATGTACATACATATGATGCACATGTGCGTATACATTATGCATGCACCATCCACAGATACATTCATGCCCATGTACCACATGTATAACACACTCACATAACACACATGCACACACACACACACACCCTACAGTAGAATTGCCTAGCAATGCAAAGC
This sequence comes from Physeter macrocephalus, assembly GCF_002837175.3. NCBI lineage: Eukaryota > Metazoa > Chordata > Mammalia > Artiodactyla > Physeteridae > Physeter > Physeter macrocephalus. The sequence goes on from NC_041220.1 coordinate 103,071,728, forward strand.
TATACACACCATGCACCCTGTGAACAGCATGGGAGGGAGGAAAGAGAAGCATGTGTGCTCATCCTCAAAAGGCTATAAGACCAAACATTTAACCAAATAAAAAGGAGAAGGGAAGGCAACCAAGGGAAAAGGACTTGAGAACAAGATGTGGCCACCTCTACTCTCTGCAGATGCAAAGCACTGTGCTCCTGAGAGAAACGAAACTGTAATCCTCTGACCTCACCCTTGGACGTCCAGCCCCTGAGTCAGAGCCCGGCACTGCTGCTTTCAAGGGTAGAAACCTCCCCCCACCCTTTTTCTTTTGACTGGCCATGAATAAGGAGCCTCTATCTTTGAAAATCTCACAGGTCTGCCTCAGAGTTGCTGTTTGAAATACTGAAGGCACAGACAGGTGATCACAGGGACTACAGGCTCTTAGTTCTGTTGTTAGAAAAGAAAAGCTTGGAGAAAGGGCCAAACCTGCACTAGAAAGAGTGAGGTTTTCCGTCATCAATGGGCACCTTCATTTTACACTGAGATGATCCACCCATGACCAGACTCTGAAAATTTTTTTTTGGTTTTTCTGACTGACTCTTTTACATAAGAAGAATCCTAGCCAAAGATGAACATTCATTCATTTCTTTTTTGCCTTCGGTGAAGATGGGGGGAGAAAGTTACCCTCCTTTGAAGTTTTTTCCTATCTCCCTCTTTACCTCTGGGGTAGAAAATTCCAGAATGTACCTCCAGGCCCTCAGCAGTGATATTTGGTCCCATTTCTTACTGCACTCCCTTTCTCTCCCAGGTCTCTTCTGACAGCACCAAGTTGCCTGCTGGGCTGTCATAGAATGTTCTGAAGTCGTGCAAAAGGAACTGGCACAAAAAAAAAAAATTTTTTTTCCTCCTACACTGCTTAAACTAGTCATTGTCTCCAGCAGGGATGTTCATCCCCTCTCACTTTCCTTGTCTTGCTTCCTTTTCTTCTTCTTCTTTTTTTTTTTTTTATTCTGATGTGAGCTCAGTACAGACATCCACCCCTGAAGGCTCCAGGATGCCAAGAAAGATCCCCACCAACAGGTCCTTTATTATGCTCCTCCTGAGTTGGAGAGGAGGTTTTGTCACTCTCTAGATGGCTATGGAGCTACTATTCTCACACACATCTGTCTTTGCACTTCTGCACAGTCACAACCCAATAATGCACAGTGTTAAGGTGTCCCAACTGGCACAAAATTAGAGTCAAAATGCCCTCAGCTGTCAACTGCTAGCCAGTTAGCTTGGCAACTGTTTTTTTTTTTTTAACATCTTTATTAGAGTATAATTGCCTTACAATGGTGTGTCAGTTTCTGCTTTATAACAAAATGAATCAGTTATACATATACATATGTCCCCATATCTCCTCCTTCTTGCATCTCCTTCCCTCCCACCTGCCCTATCCTACCCCTCTAGGTGATCACAAAGCACTGAGCTGATCTCCCTGTGCTATGCGGCTGCTTCCCACTAGCTATCTATTTTACGTTTGGTAGTGTTTTAAGGTTTGCCTTGAGCTCAAATAACTGGCCCAAGTTTCATTCATTCTTTGAAAATACATTGACTGATCAACATTTCTTCATTTTGCAGTCCCAGTTCAGGTCTATTTTCCAGGCATAATTATTAATAGCACCCATTTCACTCTCAAGAGTGTCTCCATTTGCACAGGAAGTTATGCAGTCATTCTACTGAGACAGGACTCAACTAGGCATTGCAGACACAAAGAGGCAAATGGCAGAGTAGAGTAGTGCCTTAGAGGAACTCAGTATCTTTTGAAAAATGGGCAATGGACCATTATAATATGACATTCAAGGTAGGAAAAAGATGCTCAGAGATTCATGCATCTTTGTGCCACTGGGTCTGTGGTCTCTGTGTCCAGCATAAAGCCTAGAACATAGAGATGTGTGACACTCTTTGTTTTTGCAGTTTTTATTTCAACCAGTCAAAGCGTTCTGTAGATAGGAGGTCCACTTAATGATTTACCCTTCCTTCTGTCTCATTTTCTTTCCTGCCTCCTTTCCTCTTCTCCATAATTCTTGAGTGTGCTGGACACATAAACTTGGGGAGATTTGGGGGACATATATCTTGTGCAAAAACTCTTGGGGGAATGGGGGACAATCACAAGGGTAACAAACATACATTCCACTTGGAGTCCCTCCTCAACCCCTGCAGCAAAATCACTGGGACTGTTGCTGCGGCCCCTTTCCACCTGTTCTCTGCCTTCCTCTATTAGACGCTGGATCCTCTTTTTGATGGTCTTGTTGGTTTCCTGCTGCAGCTCTGATTGCCAAGGGCCATCCCTTTCTGATTCTCCCAGTTGGCAGCTCTTTTTCCTGCTGTTTCTATTCCTGCAGCCTTGGGTATTGCTAATGTAGGCAGGTCTTACTAACAAGTGATCAAGATCGGTACTGATGGTTTGTCCAAACAAGGTCGAGTTAGTGCTGGGATTTGACCTAATGGCTCCTGCTACCTCCAGCGAAGGCATGATTCCCATCAATGTCACTGACAATGGACTTGCCCCTCTGCAGTCACTCATAGGGGAAGCGAAAGGGAAGGCTCTCCCTAACCTCATCCACAACTCCTCTTTTTCTCTGAAAAGAACGACTTCACTCATCATTTTCTTATAAGATTCTCTGCTCCAGCCACTCTTGTGTATGACTCCCAATAATGAATCATACAAGCTGGAAGTTCCATCTGAGTAAAAATGAGCCTCCATTCTACAAATTTTAAAGGTTTCCAGGCTTATTATATATGTTTGATTTTATAGACTAATTAAAATGTCATCACAAATTTAAGAGAGAAGGAAAGGACAGAGTAGGGTGAGAGGGGCATGTTAGAATATATCAGGTGGTATAAGATGTTTCTTCATTTCTTTATCCTCAAAGTGTTTGGAATTTTTGACATTTCTGTATTTTTAGCAGTTTCAAATCCTCAAGTTCATGGGTTGAAAAATACTGAAGTTTGTAGGTGAAGCACTGACTTGCCAAGTGATAAGGATATGAAAACAAATGATAAATTGTTAAGTGAAAAACAGCAATTCTTGGAGACAAAGGCTGGAGCTGGGGTGAGAGGAGGGGTCTCAGAGGGCACTGAAGGCAGTGTCTAAATGGGGAACAGAGGGAGGAAAGAGCACAGGACTTCATTATCTCTCTTAGTTTTTCTGTGGTTGGAGACAACATTGTCTCCTAAGACATCTTGTCTCTTAAGATTGGGGCTTCTTCCAGGAGAAGGACAATGTTTTATTTCTCTGCTGCATTTCTCCATATTCCACAGCACAGTGTATAGCACACAGTGGGAGGAAATGAGATAATCTAGAAAAGTCCTAGACTAGCAGACTCTTGCCCCCAAAGCTGCAAGTAAATTTTCACATGACCTTGAAGAATCATTTACCTCTCTGTTTCTTCAGCTGTGAAATAAGTATGACCAGATAATCACCAAGCTGCAAACTAGCTTTAAAACTTCATGAGTCTATAACTATCACTGTTGGATCAAATCAGGGGAGAAACTCTAGGTCTTGATGACTTGTAGGCAGAAGTTGTTTCAAGGGGTAAATTTGGGCTTCAGTTTCTCTATCTGTAAATCAGGGACACTAGAATAGATGATCTTTTTCATTCTATTTTACTCTAAAAATGCAAGAAATATCTGAATGAAAATGCTGAGCCTTCATTCTCAAAGATCAAACCCTAAATGGCACTGTATCAGGCCTCAGTATAAGGAGGAGGAATAGAACTTATTCACATATAATTCACCAGCCTGTTGATAAGAAGCCTGTATTTTCAATGGGCTCATTTTTATATCAGCCATAAAATCTCAATCCTGTTTCAGACATGATATTTTCCCTTTCAATATAAGAGGCAACTTATTTTATTGTTACTTGAAACTAAGGGAATCCAATAAGCTGGTTTGGAGCCAAAGAAGATCATAAAATGATTGATCTTTTTATGATACATTGCATTGCCATTCTCAAATTGGAGAAATGCAATATAGAAGATATTCATTTGTAACACAGACCGGTATTCATCTCTGTAACAGAATATAACACTCCTTTGTATTTATTAAGTACCTGTTACCACTAGAAATACAAAGTAAAACAGTTTTCCCGATAATTTCTGGGCATCGTCAAATGCTAGTTGTTACACTCCACTGACATTAAAGATCTATATGGGAGCTTGAGGCAGAAATATCAGCTCTACTGCATTGTGGGAAATAATGTGTTGTATCCAGGATCCATTGGTAGAAGTGTAAGTTAAGTAAACATATACTATTCAACAAGACAAAAAAAAAAATTTATAGGAATAAGAGCTGTTCAACAATTAGGTCTGGTGAAACGGCACTAACCCCAGAGGTCTGGTTCTAGGATGGGGGCATTACATACCATCTTGCTAAATCCTCAAAGCACCCTTCTGAGACATATCTAATTACTCCATCACACAGATGAAAAAGCAGAGGCTTGATAAAGTTAAGCTCTTTTCCTTGGGCCGTTGAGCTAGTGCAGGCATACTTTGTTCTGCTGAGCTTCGTTTTATTGCAGATATTGCATTTTTCACAAATTAAAGGTTTGTGACAACCCAGCATCAAGCAAGTCTATCAGCACCATTTTTCCAATGGCATTTGCTCACTTCTTGACTTTGTGTCCATTTTGGTAATTTTTGCAATATTTCAAACTGTTTCATTATTATTATATTTGTTATGGTGATCTGTGATCAGTGATCTTTGGTGTTACTTATTGTAATTGTTCTGGCTTTTTTCAGCAATGAAGTATTTATAATTAATTAATTATTTAAGTATTTTTAATTAATTAAGGTATGTACATTGGTGTTTTTAGACATAATCCTATTGCAGACTCAATAGACTACAGTATAGTGTAAACATAACCTTTATATGCACTGGGAAACAAAAAAAAATTGTGTGACTCGCTTTATTGAAATATTCACTTTATTGCAGTGGTCTGGAACTGAACCCACAATATCTCTGAGATATGTGTTTGAGTGAAGACTTGAAATGCATTTTGACTGATTCCAAAGCCCATGCTTTTTCATTATATCACAGTGTCTCTTTATGAAGTAGTCATGTTCCATCACCTGATGACCAAAGAAAGGCCAGCTGATAACAGGAATATTCAATAATGAATATTTACTAACTTCTTAATGTCTGCCACCCTTGGTCAAGAATAGTCTTGAATGAAGTTGGATTTGGACAGTGTGGGGTCTTCAGGAACACATCCATCCTGATCCTCCTGAGTATTCTATACTAACACAATGGAGTAGGTGTAATAATTGAGAATTGTCACAAGGTTTTATAAATCCTGAGAATGGTAAGATCATCATGGGAGGCTGCCTAGAGGAAAAGGAAGGCAGAGGATGGTCAAGTTCCTGTACCATGAGTTGGCTGCTATTCCAAACCTCTACTCAGATGCACTAAGATTCTATGATTTTCAAATCCCTCCCAGCCACCTACTGAGATGATGCTAGGGAAACTTTCCTGGTTTTCCTACGAGTGGTGATGCTTTCCTTGAATCCTCACAGTGAGAGAGGACTCAACATTTCCCCAAAACTGTGCTCACTAAATTTTAATCAATGGCCTGCTGACCTGTTTCATCTTTGTACAGCTCTAATGCCTAGAAATTTTTTTCCATACATTCAGCTGAATTTTCTCTCTTATAACTTCCCTTCTTTGACCCTTTTTGTCATTTAGAGTCAAGTAGAACAAATTCACACAAACCTTTAAAGTATTTAAGAAAAAGATAAATCTCCCCAAGTGTGTGATGATAAAGATGATGAACATGTCACGCAGAAGTTACAAGTTTACTCTTAGTTTTGCTTCTCACTTGTTCTACAAGCACTTGACCATAGGTGGATCACCAACCCCTCCGCCCCAAACTTCAGATTTCTCCTCTGAAAAATTACTGATTGAATGTGATAAATTTCTAAAGTTTAGCCTAACTTGGATCTTAGGTGACTCTATGATCCTTTAGGAAAAAAGCAGCTAGATCTCTATACCCTTCTTCAGCTGGTTTCTCAGGATTTCACTGGGGAGTGGAGTTCAGTTCTGGTACTCTTTTCCACACAGAACCCAAGGATATTTTCATGAACCCACTCCCATTTTGCTCTCATTGTCTGATCTCAAGGATTCAAGGCAATAAAAATGATCTCCTCTCTTCCCACAAAGACACAGTGTTTCCAGCTCTGCTGACCCCTAAACACACACCATCCCCACCATCACTGACACCCACATCACCATCACCACCACCATCACCAGTCTGGGCCCACAACTTGCACTAATAATTCCAAATATTTTTCTGTTAGATTCCCTTTCAAAAATATCAGATTCATATTTTGAAGACTTTCTTATCACACAAAATGTGTATTTTAGGTAATGATACTTAATTTTTTGATTACTATTTATATCAATTAATGGTCCATGTCACTACCCTTCAGGAATTTCATTCTTCTAGAAGGCTACCCACACCTGGAAGTTGGTGCAATTCCAACTGTAAGCTGAGGCAACCATTATGTCCATTGACAATTTTGACTTTGATGCTGGCTAATATCTGATTTCTGTGGGACTTTTTGATGCATTTAGTGGTTAACAAACATTCATGGATCCCTTTACTGATGCTCAGGAGAAAGAGGACCCTACAAGGGGAGCTTCTACTCAAAGCCCACCATGACCCTTCTTGAGTTCCAAACTTACAACAACCTTGTCTTATGAAAACTCGGGTTTAAGCAACTAAGGCAAATCACAGGTGTGTCTGGGAGAGGGTGGGAGGGGTGTACTATTTGAGGCAATCACTTATCTTGGATAAAGACAGAGAAGGACAAAACACTCAGTGTAGTTTTTTTTTTTTTTTTCTATCAATGGGGTGACTCTTTGATGAGAAATCAGGCAAAGATTGCATTTGTTCTGATTGCCCACAAATGCAGAAAGTGGATTTAACTCCCAGGAAACACCAAGATTGAGGAGTCTACAGTTGGAAGAGGGAACTTATTTTCCCATGTCCTGTACGGACCAACTTCTGGAGACAGTCACAAAAGCCTGATTCTGGGCTTCCTTGGTGGCGCAGGGGTTGAGAGTCCGCCTGCCGATGCAGGGGACACGGGTTCGTGCCCAGGTCCGGGAGGATCCCAGATGCAGCGGAGAGGCTGGGCCCGTGAGCCATGGCCGCTGAGCCTGTGCGTCAGGAGCCTATGCTCCGCAACGGGAGAGGCCACAACAGTGAGAGGCCCGCGTACCACAAACAAAAAAAAGCTTGATTCTCCTTGTTCAAGACTCTGTGAGGTTCAGTTTGGTTTCCCAAAATCCAGATGTCAGTGGCTGCATCCCTCATAGAAATGTGTTCCTTACAGCTGCAGACTTCTTATACTCCCTTTTGCCTTTCATATTTATTTGAAACAGAATTCAGCTTCCTATCACAATTGTGATTAATTTTTTAAAATTTACTTTTCTATTGTGTGATGAAAGAGATTATTATTTTTTTCTTCCCAACCATTTTATGACTGCTGGAATGTTCCTGGGATTTGCTCTGGTAAATATGTTCCATTTTAACTAATAAATCATCCAAGAATTTGGTGACAGTGAGAAGCCAAGAATCACACTTTGAATTGTACCAAACCTTTCAAATATTAAACTCCAAATTTAATATTTTAGTCTCACCACCACCCCTTACTTATTCTGATGACTGATCTTCCTTCCCTTCCCCCTTCCATGTCCAAATGAGCACATGACCCAAGATGGGGTAATGATAGTACCCCACTTCTGGGTAAAAATAATTCATCCATGGAGTAGCCACAAGTCAGGCCAATCACAGTCCTTCCATGGTAGGGAAGGGGCTCTTTCCACTCAAGTGCAGAAGATTTAAGAAAGTTCTAGAAGTTTTGAGTCCAGCCTTATGAAGAAAGGAAGTGTGCAAGAAGAAAGATTGAAGCCAGATGCAGAGAGAAGCAAAGGTGAAAAGAGAGAGAGCTCTTCTTATAGTCTTCTACACCCACAACCCTGCCCTTCCCACCACAGAGGTCAATAAATGGCCTTATTTGTTTCAGCTAATTCAAGTCTGGTTTCTCTCTCTTGCTACTAAAGAGTGTCTTGAGTAGAATAGTTCATGGATGAGAAGTACTTTTGATATAAACAAAGAGGACAACTTTTGCTGATAGCAGATTGGAAAGTCTACCAGTCTGAATCCCACATTTTTCCCTCTTTCTCACTATCTGAACCTCTTCAAGCCAATTAACTTCTAGGAACCACATTTTCCTTGAGAGAAAAATATGAATAATCACTTCTCTGTATTAATCATGTATTTTTATTGACTATATTTTTGATGCTTTGACATCTTGGGGCCTTGCTGACACTGGAGGGTCCACCCCTCCCAGGACAGTCAATTCCTAGAGATAGTAAAGAGCTGGTGTGGGACTGTTCCTTTCATATAAGCAAACCCATCAATCCAGAGTTCATATTCCCCAACTACGTCCTCTATCATGATCTTACGCTCCAGGTCATTCTTTCCCTGCCCTAATAACCCCAGATAGCCTCATGCCCCCAGAGTGCCCTGAAATTATTCAAATTAGCTAATCCTAAACCTGCTTGCCCTGCCTTACCCAATTCTTCTCACAGAAACCACAAGAAAAGTTCTTGTCCGCATTTTCTCCTCAGTCCCCCTGCCTCCTGACTGACACTGATGCTGCCCCATGTGGCCTCCCCATCCTAGTTCAGATGCTTCTGAAAAATAGACAGAAGAAGTCTATGGCCCCTGGAAGTCACCTTTCTCCTTCACATGCTATATTTTTGAGGATGTTACACGTCACTCTTACCCTACCAAAAAATCAAGTTCATGCGATGTATGGGAAGCACCTCACAGTTCAGGGTCTCTCCAGCTGTGATGGATGACGAATGAAATCAGCCTTATGCAGATGCCTAGGACTCAGAAGTTGGTCCTGAACCAGCTTGACTCCAGGAAGGTGAACTGTCAAAATCCAGGTCCCTGCTGCTTCTGTCTCATGAACATTAGGGTCCTGGAAGATGAGAACTTCTCACTATGAAAGTCAGATTCCTTTACAAATTAAGGGCTCATGGTGAAAATAAGAAACTTTCTGCTAGAAGCAGCGCCCTTTTGAAAAACCAGGCAGAGTGGCAACCTGAAAGGAAATATTACCTGACTCCATGTAGCCAGCACTTCACAGACTGCTCGGTCTGAAAGCAGCTCAGAATTGCACCACCAACCTGCAAGTGAGGAGACCTGAATACTATCAACCAAACACCTGACACTATGAGACAACCCCCCAACCCTGATCTGCGTCCTGTGTGCCCAAGGTTGATTCTGGCTGCTTTAATCTTGAGTCATAAGAGTGATTTATGGCTAAAAGATAGATAGAAACTGAAAATCTTCCAGCAGAACAGGTCCCAAGGGATCACAGTTAGAGGAAACTCCTGATGTCATTCAGAACAAGAAAACCAGGACTTTGGAAAATCCTGATAACTGACAAATTTTCACACAGGGAAACTTCGCACACATGAAGTTCATAAATTATTTGGGGAAAAAAGTGTTGATATTGAGCCACTTAAGCAATACCTGATGGTACCACGCTTGATTGAAAAATAAAATATGGTTCCCCCTGTGGGCAATGCTGTGCTGACTTCACAAAATTGCTGCAGCTGGAAGCCCAGGGAGGCTTGCTGCTCAGTGACGGGTGAATCTCCTGAGGTTTCGAGTTCATGTTCAGTTCGGGTAATGGCTTAGCTGCTTTCATGCTTTCAGAAGCTTAACTGTGGGAGGAAAAGAGGTTTGGTAAAAGGGAACTGCTTTGAGCACCTGACTGCAAATGCACAGATCAGAAACCCAAGAAGGACAGCTGGGGAGGCATGATCTTAGCTCAGGGTTGGCAAGTGGGGGGTGGCAGGAGGACCAGTCCTTAATAGCAGCAAGTGACAATGGGAAAGAAAAGATATCTGCTCTCTCGTTTATTATTCTAAGGTCTTGAGTCAAATTTAAAAGATGAAGGTTATATGTGTTGTTTCCTTTGATCCACTCCACATAATCAGCACAGTGCTTAGCTGATTTCTCTAGAACAGTATTGACTTATAGTGCTGTATCATTCATCCCCTCAACAAGCATATGTTTAAGACCCACCCTGTGCCATGCAGTATTCTAGGAGCTGGTCTTAGAGCCAGACTGTTCAGGTTCAAATCCTGGCTTCATCACTTATTTCCTGACTATGCTTGTAGAAAGTGATATTCTCATGACCTTGGGCAGGATGTTTAACCTCCCGGAATGTCAGGTCCTCATCAGTAAAACAGAGATAATAATTGTACCTACCTACTGGGGTTATTGAGAGGATTAAATGAGTTAATATGTGTAAAGTGCTTAGAATAGTGCCAGGAATGTAATCAGGGCTACTTTAGTGGGGAAAACAGATCCTGATTAAATAATCACCAAGAAAATGAATAATTATATAACCTGTGATTTATATTATGAAAGAAACACATGTAGGTCTACGAGACTTGGATTAGTCTGCAAGAGAAAGAAACAAAGAAGGCTGCTCAAAAGTGATAATTGTGGAAGTGAGAAATCAAGTTGAGTGAGAGTTTAGAGAAAAGAAAGCAAAGATTTGTGAGAGTATTCCAAGCTGTTCCACAATGATATACCTTCCATTAGGTCAGTGGTTGACAAACATTTTTCTGTAAAGGTTTAGATCATATGACCATGAAGTCTCTGTTGTTGCTGGAAAGCAGCTGCTCAGAACAGCTCTTTTTACCAGCAACCCCCCTCTCCTTGCATCTTAGGCACTTGAACTAATTCTCACCAACGAAATGCAAACAGGAGTGATATGTGTCACTTCCAGGACAAGGATCTGGAGACGTGTTATGCCTTCCCCACACTTTTTCTCTATCTTCCAATTATGTGGTGAAGAGGATGGTGAAGCCACAAGATGGGAGGACCCCAGTGCTTCTAGTCACTACACAGGAAGCTACACATTGGCCTCGGATAGCCACACTAGATTGATCTGTGAGTCAGAAGTAAACTTTATCATGTTCAATCACTATAAACTGTTTTGTTGTTGTTGTTATAGCAGCTAGTATTACCTTAATGAATACATCTTTTACTGGAATTTGAAATCCAGGCTAAAATTTGAGTCAGAACTTCTGCCCATTTTTTGATTGGGTTGTTTGTTTTTTTTGATATTGAGCTGCATGGTGGGAATGCAAACTGGTACAGCCACTATGGAGAACAATATGGAGGTTCCTTAAAAATCTAAAAATAGAGCTACCATATGATCCAGCAATCCCACTCCTGCATATATACCCAGAGAAAACCATAATTCAAAAGGACACATGCACCCCAATGTTCATTGTAGCACTATTTACAATAGCCAGGACATGGAAGCAACCTAAATGTCCATCAACAGAGGAATGGATAAAGAAGATGTGGCACATATATACAATGGAATGTTACTCAGCCATAAAAAAGAACAAAATAATGCCATTTGCAGCAACATGGATGGACCTAGAGATTGTCACATTGAGTGAAGTAAGTCAGACAGAGAAAGACAAATAGTGTATGATATTATCGTTTATATATGAAATCTTAAAAAAGGCTACAGATGAACTTATCTACAAAACAGAAGTACAGTTATAGTTGTAGAAAATAAACTTATGGTTACCGGGGGTTGGGGAGTAGGGATAAATTGGAAGATTGGGACTGACACATACACACTACTATAAAAAAAAATTAAAAAATTAAATTCAAGGCAGATTCTCAGCTCCTTAAGGCCAGAGTCTGTGTCTTTTGTCTTTGAAGCACCCCTTATCCTAGGGCCTGGAACCAAGCAATTCTCAGGATATGGTTTTTGGAAGAAGGAATTGATGTGGAACTGAATGCAAAGGATATTCACTTATCTCTCCTGGAATGGACAGCACACTGGTCCAGTTGGTGGATGCCCCCAATTGTGGATTCCATCCATCTTTGACATTCTGTACCACCTCTTGGTAGTTTTTCCTGGGAAGTAGACATAAGCCCCCTCCTGCTGTCTGTAAGCCTCTCTGTAGAAGTTCCTACAGGCCTAATCTCTCAGAAGGTTCTGCAGTAGGAGGGTCTTTTGAGTATGCCTTTTCTGTGGTTCTGCTCTCCTTTTGGAAAAAAATCACTTCTTCCAGGGACCAGCCAGTTCATCTAGTTATCTCAGCAATATCATGCCAAGGGAACAGCCCTTTGGAACCTTTTAAGTAACTCACACAGAGGGTTTTAGAGTTGCTTTAGAGAATCAGGCTTTTTATCTATTTTCCTCAGTTCCCTTTTCCTATATCTTGGAGCAGAAAATAACTCCTCCAATTCTCTTTTAGCTCAAGATGAGCTGACTCTACTCTAGAAATATCTGTCAGTTTGTTTCTTTTTCCTCCATTCTTGTGACCTCTGACTCTCATTAAGACCTTCAGGCCTCAGTGAATTTCAACTGATCGCCTTGTCTACAGTCTCTCCCCTTCCAACCCATCAAACAGAATAATGTTTGTAACTCGAATCTTTCCACATAATTCCCAAGCTTAACGAAGCTCACTTCCCCCCGTTAATGGAGGAGGTGAAGACCATTACTCCTCACTGTGTCCTCAACTTCTCCCTCTCCTGCCTCACATCTCTGCCCTCCCATAGCATGAAACGCCTTAGAATTGTTACCTTCACCCTATGGTTTCTCAGCTCTGTGTCTGTGCTTCCTTTGCTCCCTCTGCCTGTAAGGATTTTACCTACCTCCTTATCATCCTCTACACTCAGTTTGGCATCGTTTCTCAGGGAAGACTTCCCTGGTCCCTCCCACACTGGGTTAGGTCCCCTCTCTGGCCATAATTCCCTATGCAGGTCTCTATCACTGAAGTCACTAGATTGCATGGTATTTCCATACTGTTGTTCATCCTTCCCACAAGATCATGAGCTTCTCCAGAAGAAGCAGTGTGAGTCATCCTTAAAGCTCTTGTGCTCAGGAGAGTCCCTTAAACAAAGTAGAAGCTGAGCCAATGTTGAACTGAGCTCCTAATTCCCACGTCCCAAGCTTAATATCCCAACAGCTCCAAAACACAAGGCATAATGGCTTCAAACCAAGATTCACAAGGAACTTGACAATAGTTTCAAATCCTTCTTCATTTGTCATATCTGATGCCTCAGGGGCACAAATACAAATCAGATCTCAAGAACAACTCAAGGGAGTTTATCATTCCCCAAGGTAAGCATATAAATTAAACACAAATAATATCTCTGGAATTTGCCAACCATGGAATTATGTTAAAAAGACAGAAGAGGACATATAACTCTCTCTCTGCCTGCATTTTGCTTCACTGACAGTTAATATGGATTCTAGAGAAGCTCCATGCGTCAGTCTGTCTTTCTTCTAAATATCATCCTTATTTCCTTATCCTTGGCTTGGTTTCACCTGAGAAACAAAGTGGAAATTGGTCACCCAAATGCAACTTGCACAGAGACCTTGTTCTCTTCCTTTCTGTGAAACTGTGAGCTGTAAGACGGGAAGTGTCTCTTTTAGACATAAATTTACTGTGAAAATTTGCCTATGTTGATTGTGTCCAAAACATGACTGTAAAAGCATGACACAACCCTTTTTCCGCCAGTGCAACCCAGCTGTCCCAGGTGCCGATAGGTTAGCTTTCCGTTGCCTCCTTGGGAAGGAAACTTTCTTATACAGGAAATATGGACTTTGAAACTAGAAAGGGAAAGCATTTTGCTTCTCAAGCATCCTGTGCAAATGAGGTTTGCTTCTGTGAGAGGCAGAAAAGTCCCCAAATACCTGCAACAAAGGTATTTCCAAAGAAGTTTCTTCCTATTGACTATGCTGAGTATCTGTGTCCTTCAAAATTCATGTGTTGAAATCCTAACCCACAATATGACGGTGTCAGGAGATGGGGACTTTGGTAGGTGTTTAGCACATGAGAGCAAAGCCCTCATGAATGCGATCAGCACCCTTATAAAAGAGACCACTAGAGAACTCTCTCTGCTCTCTACCACATGAGGATACAAAGAGAAGTCAGTAGTCTGCAACCCAGCAGAGGGCTCTCTCCAGGGCCTGAATGTCCTGACACTCTGACCTCAGACTTCCAGCCTCCAGAATTATAAGAAATAAATAGCTGTTGTTTATAAGTCACACAGTCTAAGTTTTTTTGTCATAGCAGCCTAAGCTAAGATTGCTCTGGGTCCAGAGGTCCTCTGAGCTGTCTAGAGGCTGAGGGAAAGCCCTGATACCTCAGATATCTGGGTGTATGTAGAGGGGCAAAATCACCTCATCACAGAAGGCACCAGCTCTCTGACTTACAAGCAGTATTGAACTTTAATAGTAACAATCTTAGTCTTGGAACCAGGAGCTAGATCTGCTTTCAGGGCACAGCTATGGCATCAGTTTAGGCTGTGGCCTTGGGAAAGTCACTTTCTTCCTCTGGGCTTCATCTTCCTCACCTCTAAACAAGAAGGAATATACTCAGTGCCAGGAAACATTTTTATCAAAGAGAGGTTGAGGTGGGCAGAAGTACAGTATCACAGAGCTGTTTGAGAATCCAGAGAAGACTGTAGAGTCTAGAAAAGTGCACATTTTGCATGTAATATCACTGGTGAACAGATTTCATAAAGCCCGTATAGCAATCCCACAGCTACCCATGGAATCCAGGTACAGAATCTCTGGGATAGATCCCCATCTAGCAGTAAAATTCTATGACTCCAAGGGAAAAAATCTGCAGTATTAGGCAATAATAACAACAAAACCCTGGGAAGCTTGAAACTCAATCTTATTTTTCAAAAGGCTCTGATTTCTGAGCAGGATGACTGGCCTTAATTTGCATTCAATTTCCAAGTATGTTTCAGAGTATAAATTCTGAGTGATTTGATGGATAGAAATCTCCCCAGTGTCTGCATGTCCTTCTCCATATCTCACCGTAATGTTCTGCATGTTCTTCAGCTCTGGATGTTATAGTACACAGAGGGGCCCCAAGCAGACCTGCCCCATTTCTTTCTGAAAGCTCTCCAGACCTCACCCTCACCCATCTTCCCTTCTCCCCATCACCATTACTACTCAAAGTCTGCTAAGCAGATGTAGTCCCACTTTTTAATTTATATATATTTATTCATTTCTTACTTCTTTCTGAAATATATCGGGAGTGACTTAAAAATTGAGAAAATCCTAAATATATTCTAAACACAGAAAAGCAAACTCAAGACTAAAGAAAGATGGAGAAGGAAAACATTTGAACCACAAGTGTTAATAACATTGTCTTAATTATGTGTCAGATTTGGCTTTGCAATTCCCTGCAGATAGGACACAGAAGAAAATCTAACATAGTTTTCTTCATAGGAAAAATAGAGATAGACAAATTCCTCTTAGGACAAAATTACATTATTTATCCTGCTACTAAATTCTGAAAAATATTTCTCATGTGAGCCCTTATGAAAATAACAGCATGGTATAATAAACAGTATTGTTGGAATATTAACAATTATATGCACACACGTTTCCTGGATGTGTATTGAGAGACTGGCAAGCTACTAGTTTCTGGGGATTCAAAGTGGACACAAGGGGTTTCAAACTTCCAAGGGATTCATGAATGGGACTGATTGTAAACTGATCAATTCCAGAACAGTAAGTGCAGAGGAGCAAAGTTGAGGAAGATACCACAGAGGATGGTGCACTTCATTCATTCATTCATTCACAGAATAGATGGTGACCTCCCAGTAAGAGGCAAGCATTGCTTGAAGCCCTTAGGGTATGTCAGTAAACAAGATGGACAAAATCCTTGCCCTCTGGGAGCTTACCTTACAGTAGGGGGGACAGAAGTAAAGCAGTTAATGTGTATGTGTGTCTATAAGGTCAATGATGAAAACAATCAAGAAAAAAACAAAGCAAGAGAGAGAGAGAGAAAGAAAGGGAAAAAGAGACCAGAATTGCTCTTTTAACAATGATCAGCCAGTTTCCTCTGATGAAGCATATCTGAGCAGATGTGAGAATAGAATGAGGGGCAAGGCATATAAGTATATGAGGAATTAATGTCCCAGGCAAAAGAATCATAAATTACAATGACCCTGCTATGGCTTGAGTTGTATCACCCAAAATTTTGCACGTTGAAGTCCTAATCCCCAGTATGTTAGAATGTGACTGCATCTGAAGATAAGGTCTTTTAAAAGATAATTAAGCTAAAACAAAGTCATTAGAGTGAGCCTTAATCCAATAGGACCATTGTTCCTATAAGAAGAGGAGATTAGGACATAGATATACATATATACAAAGGGAAGGCCATGTGAAGACACAGGGAGAAGACCCCATCTGCAACCCAAGGAGAGAGGCCTCAGAAGAAAACAACCCTATTGACACCTTGATCTCAGGCTCTTAGAATCCAGAACTGTGAAAGGATACATCTCTGTTGTTGAACTCCATCCTTCCCCCCGGGTCTGTTGTACTTTGTTAGAGCAGCCCTAGCAAACAAAGACAGACCTGATGTGAGGATTTATTTGGCATTTTTGATGAAGAGTATGTTGCCAGAGAAGAGTGAATAAGGGGCAGGGTCTGTGTAGAAAAAGGTGAGGGCCAAGTGAAAGTCCTCATAGGGCAGGAGGACCCTGGGGTTCCCCTGCCTCTCGTGCCTTTGCGCCAACTGTGTTCAGCTGCAACTACAGGTAAAGTCACCATCCATGCTGGTTTCACCTCACCCTGAAAGCCTGCTTCTCTTTGCTAGGCTGCCTGAGGGCCTTGTCTTACACCATGGAACATGCTTAATCCACATCCAGCTTTCACGTGCCACAGGCTTAATGCACCCAGGGACAACCCTTGACAAACAAGGAATGGACATGTTCAACAAACACCCAGATTCACCAACCCTAGGTGGGACAGTTCTGAGGAATATTACACAAGTTTCTTCAAAGTGCAAGAATGATTAAACTCCAGTTGTCCACAGTGATAATCTATTCATCAAGACACTCTTTTGTGTTTTTTTCCCTTCCCTGTCTCACGTTCATCCCAATAAACTATTTGAATTCACACCCTTGTCTTAGAATCTGCTTTGAAAGTACCCCAAATGAAAATACCAGTGTTTTGGAGGATTTTGAGCAAAGGACACATAACATGATCAGATTTGTCATTATTGATGACAGCTCTTGGGGATACTGGCAGCTTAAGCTGGAGCTTGAAAGAGATGAGTAACATTTTTAGGGATATAGGGGTTTTCCTAGTCATAAGAATGTAACATATGAAAATGTTCCTTGTGGGTCAAAGTTGGGTACATCTGGAGGAGGATCAGAGCTAGCTCCTGAGTCTGCCTGAGAAAATGACAACTGAGTGTGGGTGACATTGTCATTTCCCCCACTAACCAATGCCTCTCCTTGTCTCCTAAAAGGATGTTTAGACCCTATATCAACTCTCAGTCCTCTTGCAATGCTGCCTGGGGATAACTCTGCTGCTCTAAGTAGACTTTCCAGTTTGTTAGAAGACTAAAAGCAGACAGAAATTCCAAAACCACACATTTGTACAAACTTCTGGCTCTGGGTTTGAAACTGGCATCCTGCACCCAGCGTTGCCCATAACTTGCTCTATGATTTGGGAAAGTCTCATCTTCTTCCTAAACCTCCATTTCTCCATCTTTAAAATGGAGACTGAATCATTCCATCACTAAGATTCTTTTTACTTGTAACAACCACAGAAGACATTGTGTGTGCTAACACTGGCCTTGTAAGAGCAAATGTTCATTTGGTGTTTACTACACCATGCCCCATACTTGATGTGCTTAAACTTATTTAGTCCTCACAGCATCCCTGTGAGACAGGCCCTCTTATCATCCCTATTTCACAGAAGGGAACAGAAGCACAGAGAGTTTAAATGACTGGCTTAAGATCACAAGAAAGTAAAGTTTTCCAAATTCGAAACCAGGCAATCTGGCTCCAGAGATCAGAGCTTCTTTTGCATAAATGTTCTCTTTGAGATAGAGGTTTATCTAGCCCCATTTTAAAGGTGAGGAAATTGAGTTTCAGACATTCTCCTAGGGTCTCAAATAAGTGGCAGACCCATGACATTTACCTAAGACTTTCTGCTACCAACATCTGCTCTCTTGAACATTATGGGAGAAGACTTCCTTGCCAGGAAGTCTGCCTCAGCTGACACTCCAGTTTCTTCATGGAGACTGGCCTCTGATCTCGTGGCTTACATCGGGCCAGGCGGAGGTTTGTCTTGTTTTTACAGTGGTCTCTCCTGCCCTACTCCTGAGCTGGCTGAGGGGGAGGGAGTCTGTCAGGAAACCGGCAGATTCCTCCATTTTAGATTTATGAGATTCTGGATCAAGTCCCCAAAGAAGCAGATTAATCACAAGAAGTTATTTTCCTTGTAATTACAAAATATTATCTACGGTGGCTCTGTCCTTGCTGATTCTCAGAGCAGATGATAAGGGTGGGCATAGCAAGCAAGCAATATTAATTTTCCCAACTAATTTAAAGATAATATCCCTCTCATGTGCCAACAGCTAACAAGTTTGTTTGCGCACCAGGTCATCTGTTACCTCTGGGCTCTGTTTGAGTTTCCTCTGCCTTTTTATTGACTTTGGCGGCATCCCCAAGGAAGAAGATGGCAGAATACATGACAAGGGACATACTTAGATGCAAGTGTTCTTTTTAGGAACAACAGTCATCTGGGAAGCAGAAGAGAAACAATTTTCAGCTAAAAGCCAAGAGGCTACATGTTTCATGGAGAAAAGCCTGAACTTCCAGATTCACCTCTGATTATGTGACCATAGTTTTGTGAGGTGAATTGTGATCACCCCCACCAAATGCATGTGATAAAGTCTCAATCCCCCATTATCTCAGAAGTGATTGTATTTGGAGATATGGCCTTTAGAGAGGTGATTTATTAAAATGAGGTACTTAGGGTGGCCTTAATCCAATCTGACTGGTGTCCTTATAAAAAGAGGTGATTAAGACATAGACAAGCACAGAGGAAAGACTGTGAGGACATAGCAAAAAGGCAACCATCTACAAGCCATGGAGAGGCCCCAAAAGAAACTAAACCTCCTGAGACTTTGATCTTGGGCTTTCAGCCTCCAGAACTGTGAGAAAACACATTTCTGTTGTTTAAGCTCCCCAGTCTATGGTATTTTGTTGTGGCAGTCCTGGCAGACTAATACACAGGAGCAAGCCTATCTCATTCCCAGTCTACAAATCTATGAGAATTGATCTCCAGGATCCCTGCTGGTTCTGCTTTTCTTAACTGGTATATCAGTGTGGTCACATAGCTTGCCTGATTGTTCCCTGACACCTAACCAGGAATAAGAGATAAAGATCTTGAATATTTTGTACACTTCTCTAGAGGACCACTTTGGTAAAGGAATAGTCATTATTCTCTTCTGTCCTCCATGCAGGCTCAAGACATCCATCTTCAGAATCCACATCTAAGTGAAGTTTTTCCTGATCCCTTCTTATGCTATTTCCATTCTCCATGCCCTTCGGATGCCTCGGGATCATAAAATATCCTTTCTCTGCACCCCATAACTCAACACACTTCCCAAACTGCATTGACACAGATGGATTGTATAGTGGCCAAAAATAATGGTCATTTTGTATCCCTGTCCTTTGCAGTGTGACCTTGCACCTTCTCCCAACAAAATTTGGGTCTAATTTCTGACCTTTTGAATCTTGGCTGGCCTTGTGACTTGCTTTGCCCAAAAGAATGCAACAGAAGTGACTTTGTGTCGGTTCCAAGTCTATGCCTGAAAAGACTCACACACCCTCTCTTGTTCTCTTGGACTATTTCTGCTATGAAAACAAGTGAAGGATATCCTTCTGGTGAATGAGAGATCACATGGTGGAGGACCATGATGCTCCAGCCAGGGTTATTGTAGAATAGCCTACAGCTAGCCAACCCCCAAACAAGTGAGAAAGCCCAGCCATGATCACCAAGTCATCTGCCTGATCAAAACTGGCCAGTAACTCATGAGTGAGCATGACTGAAACTAGATGGACATCTAACCAGAGCCCAGCCTAAATTACCAACTCACAGAACCATGAGACAAAGAAACAATTGTTTCTAAGCCACCAAATTTTGAGGAGTTTTATTACACAGCACAATCTGAGTGATAAACCACTTTTCTCACCTCTCCGGCTAGAATGTTGCCCCTTGAAAGCAGGGAGTATGCCTTGGTCACTTGTATGATGTGCACATTATAATAAAGGTATGTGAAGAAAATTTATTTAATGAAGGAGGAAAGGTATTTTTCTCTTCATATCTTCAGCTGGTCCTATATAGTTTGTGACAGATTATGTTTTCCAAATTGGCTATAACAGTAATTCCCATCCCACATGTTCTTCTGCAAGGTGACTTTGCCATCCCCCATCAAAAGGTAGAGTCTATTTCTCCAACCCCTTTAATCTGAATGAGCCCTACACCTGCTTTGACCAATAGAATACAACAGAAGTAACATTGTGCCAGATCTGAACATACCCCTTGAGAGCCAACTGCAATAGAAGAAGAGATACTACCATACTCTGTTAAGCCCAAGTCAAGTGGAGAATCCATGGGATGTGAGATGACAGAGAGAGAGAGAGAGGCACCAAGGAGCACCAAGACACACGGTCATTTTAAGCCACTAAATTGTGTGACTATCTCTTACATAACAATGATGTCTTAGTTCATTCAGTCTGCTCTAACAGAATACCATAAGTTGGGTGGCATATATGAAACAGAAATGCATTTCCCATAGTTCTGGAGGTTGGAAATCCAAGATCAAAGTGCTGGCAGATTCAGTTCATTGATAGCCACTTCCTTCCTGATTCATAGATGGCTGTCTTCTTGCTGTTACACACATGGAAGAAGGTGTGAGCTTCCTGGGGTCTCATTTATAAGGGCACTAATCACCTCCCAAAGTTCCCACCTCCAAATATCATCACACTGGGGCTTAGGCTTCAGCATATGAAATTGAGGGAGACATATTCAGTCCATAGCAAATAAATAAGCAAAACATGAATAATATTTTGCAGCTGAAAATCCAACTCTAAAACCTTTACTATGGATTTATATCCTGTTTTTACTTTTTACAACTGTGTGAAGATGAGGAGCTCACTTAAATTTTCTGATTCTCAGTGTCCTTGTCTATATGATAGATTTGCATTCACTCATTTAATAAAATCCATTGAGAGCATGGAGGTAACATGATGAATAAGCCAAAATCTCTACCTCAAGGTGTTCACAGCTTGTTTGAGAAAACAAGGCAAAAGGCCAGAAAATCATAATGCAGGGCTGTCAGTTATTCTGTTTCACTAAGTACAGCAACCCTTGGAACCCATGGGATGAGTGGGAGGAGTACTAGATTCACTGCTAGGGCTGGTAGGGGAAGTGATGGAAGAATTAGAGTATAAACTGGGACCAACAATGCAGGGAAGTTAGCCAAGTGATGGTGATAGGATGGATCAGAATGAAGATGTTTAAGACAAGGGAGCAGCATGTATTTAGAGTTCAGAGCTAAGAGAAAGTACAGGGCCTTAAGGAAGAAATAACCAGTTGGATTGGGAGGAGGTGTGAGAGCACAGGGTGTTTATATCCATTTTAAGTCCATTATTACAGAGTTGACCAATCTAAGAGACCTAAAATGAACTTCTCAGAAATGAATTATGCAGTCAATTTTAACCTTTAGGAAGGACACACCTTGACGAATGTGCTGTGAAAAAGGGTTATTTTAAGCATTCCTGGGAGAAAAAAAAAGACTTGATTCTAGAAGAGAAGATGGTTTTACAATTCAGAGATGTGTTTGGGGAAGCAGTGCAGAATACATAAGTCAATTAAGAAATGCAAACTTTTTTGTTTTGCTTTAAATAGAAAAAGTCCAACTCAAATAGTGCTCAGAAGAAAGGATTCCGTTTGAGTTGGAAAGTGTAACTCCCTGAAACAATTATTAGTGAGAATAAACATTATTTGATGCTGTTTCAAGCCCTGTGAAAATTATATCAGCTTCTGGATTTTACCCATTTAATACAGGGACAGAGGATAGAACAGTGAAACATTAATTGAATCAGGGGTCAGTAGGTTACAATAAGACTTACCATGCACAAGAAGTATGATGCACAAACCACGGAGGGGAGATGAATGTTTCATTCAAGTGGTGGAGGATTGAGTTTCAGGGAAGCAGAGTCCTCAACCCAAGGAAAGTAGAGTCGGGGGGAAAGCTGCCTTTACTTGGGAGCCTTGGGTCAGGCTATCAGCATATCATTCATTAAAGCAATGCTGGGGAGTTGCCTGGGACCCTGCTTTGGCCCAACTATAAACCTCTCAGGAGGATAAAATATCAGGAAAATGAACATTGAAAGTAAATGACCTTAAGGAAATCAGTGTTCCTATCCTAGGCCTGTAGGTTCCCTGCCTGCATGTTCCCTTCTAGACCACATTCTGGGTTCTGGGAAGCCGGAATTCCATTCCCAAAGCATCCCAAGCCTGTTTCCAGGACCTGTACAGTCTTTTTTGCTTAGGTCTGTCCTAATAAAAATTACTCAGGGATGAACTAAAAATGCTTCACACACAATGTTGTTTTAACCTCAGATCCTCTGGAAGTGCATTATCTATCTTGGTACAAGCCATGGACTAAGAAAAAAAATGCAGGAAATTTCCCCTGATCTCTGTATACTTCAAATATGGACTGGTCCCAGAATAATTCAGTAAGTGTTATGATCCTACGTATTAAGTAAGGGAAGTTGCTTAGTGTGAAAGAACCAATGCAAAAAATAATTAAATCTCTCCAGGAGGGAGAAGCATAGAACAAATAAGTATTGAAAGCCTTTGTTTAAGTTTACCTTTCCATGAATGTGTGATGAGTACAGCAGCAAATATATACAAAGTACATTAGGAACATAAACACACAGACAATTAGCACTAGTATACCCTGCACAATGCAGAACAATTGTGACACCTTCTAAATGTTTAGATCACTCTTTGAGGATTAAATTTGGGAAACTGCCATGGGTGAGGCCATCTCTAGAAGTAAGTCACTATTGACAGCTAGGTTCCCCAAGAGTTTTAGGGAGTCTCAGATGGAGATTTGAAGAAGCATAACAGGAACATGATTGTCCCTGAGAAAATTTGAACCTCACCAGGTGAAAAATTCTGGTTTTGAATTAACAAATGAGCCAACAGAGAAGGGCTGTCCAGTACAAAGGTGAGAAATGGACAAATGAGATGGAGAATTGACACCAATAAGTCACCTACCCTGGAGGTTCAGAGGAAAGGACACTGGAATAGGGCATTTGGCATAAGGTATCTGTGACAGGCACATGGAGAAGAGTGATTGAAACTTCATAGCATGAAGACATTGGCCATTGTCATTATCTCTCTACCATTTCTTGGATTACATGATTACTCATCAAGTAAAGATTTGAGTATCATTTGGATTCCCATGTAGGCTAGCCAGTAGAGAAATGACTGGCTGCTTGTGAAAGTGATGTAACAGATGCACGCAAAGATGAACCCAATGAGTCATGGCCTTGCATATTGCCTACTCTTGAGTTCGGCTTATAATCAGTACCTTTGTTTTGCTTCTTACCAATGAACTATGGCAAAGATGATGGATGTCACTCTTGTGATTGTTTCATTATCTAAGACACTGCCTTAGCAGACTGGACCTAGAAAGATTCCCCTGCTGGCCTTGGAGAAGCAAAGAGTCATGTTGTGAACTGGCTCTGAAGAAGGCCACATGGCAGAGAACCATGGGCAGCTTTTAGGAACTCAAAGTGGACTCCAGCCTCCAGCCAGTAAGAAGTGAGGCCTGTAGTCAGACAGTATCAAGGAAGTGAATTCTGCCATCAACCTGAGTGGGATAAGAATCAGATTCTTCCCCAGTCAAGTCTCCAGATGAAAACACAGACTGGGCTGACATCTTTTTTTTTTTTTTTTTTTTTTTTTTTGTGGTATGGGGCCTCCCTCTGTTGTGGCCTCTCCCGTTGCGGAGCACAGGCTCCGGACGTGCAGGCTCAGTGGCCATGGCTCACGGGCCCAGCCGCTCCGCGGCATGTGGGATCCTCCCAGACCGGGGCGCGAACCCGGTTCCCCTGCATCGGCAGGCGGACGCGCAACCACTGTGCCACCAGGGAAGCCCCGGCTGACATCTTGATTACAGGCTAAGGAGGCCATGGGGCAGAGGACCCTCAGCTGTTCCCAGACTCCTGACCCACAGAAAATGAGATAATAAATATGTGTTGTGTTAAGCTGCTAAGTGTTTGGTGACTTGTTATGCAGGAATATAAGACAAATACACTGAGTTTCAAGTCTACTTCTTATAACAAAGAGCAGGCAGGATGTGCTGTGTGTACTCATAACAGCAACTGGCAAGCGTACTGTATCTGTGTGTGTGTGAATGCATGTGTGTGCCAACAAGCTTTGCACACAAACACAGAATAAGTGACGACCTAGTACTTAGAGAAACCAATAGGCTGGGGATGCTTCCTATTGGATAAGGTAAATGAAGAGGAGCACTTGGCATTCATAAATCTAAGATGCTTCCCACCCTGATATTGTGTGGATTTGAGATCAATGGTTAAGAGCATGGATTTGGGTGTCAAAAGACCAGGTTTCAAATATTTTTCTACTGTGCGACTTTAGAACAATTACTTAAAGTCTATAGCTCAGTTTTCTCATCCATAAAATGAGAATGATAGTAGTTAGTACATACCACAGAGAGTTGACAAGTACATTAAATGAGCTAATATATGTTAAGTGCTTAGAATCAGGGCTGGCATAAACTGAACCCTACGTAAACATTTGCTAGTGTGAATCCACAGCTAAAAAGTGAAGGTGTCAATTATGAACCCAGGAATTAGGATGTGTGATCTCCATATTCAACCTCGTTGCCCAGTGCCCTCAAGAAGACCCAGGAAGAGGCCCAACAAGCTTCAACATTATGGGTAGAAAAAAATGGGTCCTTTGACTTTGCACAATCCCAGACATAAAACCACACATCTATCACCACTGAGATTGTTTCCCAACTTGTCTACCGTGTACCTGATAACAGCAAATAAAAACAAAAAATAATATAAGAGTGAAACAACGCTGTCTTCCTGTGCATAACGGATGGTCATAAATCATTCATCAGCAGAAAAACAAGCGAGTGATCATGCATCTCAGCAAATAAATCACCCATCAGCAATGTTTCTGGAAACTGAAACAAGAAACTTCTGCAGGGAATTGAGCAAGGCTACCGAGATGGATAAGTCAGGCACACCATTAGTCTGAATTAGAGTCTCGACTTTAAAGGAAAGTCCATCTCCTAACTGACAATTGCAACCTCAGGTGTTACTATATAATTCGACCTTGTCCTACTGAAATCAGAGTCCTAAACAGTCTGTTTCCTGGCATGTAAGAGAAATTTATAACTGGTATGAAAAAGCAAGCTTCCTGGACATCAGCCGGGAAACTGGCATTTCAGAAGCCATCCAGACCAGAGATGTGCTTCTGACACATTTTGGATACAAGCTGAAACTCAGGAAGGTGATTCTGACAAACCAAATATATAATTTTAATAATGAAATATTTTATCCTAAGGAAATATTTTAAAAATTGCCTATCAAAAAAGTCATAAAATCTTGAAGCTGAAAGGGACCTTAGAAATTAATGAGCTCAATGTTAGTGCGGTAAGATTAAAGTGGTTTTTCCCAAGATCACAAAGCTAGTGAGGGTCAAAACTGGGAATGGGACCTAAGTTTCTCATTTCTCAGCCCAGGCTAAGATAAGAAAAATAAGGAAACTGAGGCTCACAATTGTTAAGTAACTTGCCCAAAGTCAAACTGTGAATAGGAGAAAGATTTATGGCTGAAACTTGTCTTTCTAATCCTAATATTCTTGCTTTTTATATCTTCATTATAGTACCTCCATTGTGAGGATAAGATATTATGTTCTGTTCCCAGGATGTGGCTTATAGCATGACATACATTCAATAAATTTTATCTCATATTAAAATGATAAAAATGAGAAAGTAGGATCATTATGTTAAATTGTCATTTTTCAGCACTACTTAAAATATGGAATGCTTGAGTCATAGACATATAATCCCATGCAACATAACGTCTAACCAGGATATTTTGCCTCTTTATGATGAAAGAGACATAAGAGTGGGTCCAGGACCACGGGATCTACTGATTAAATCACCCGGTTATTGACGGCCTGGTAGAGTGGTGTTGGAATAGTGTGTTAAAGGCACGACTGATGCATTAACTTGGAGACAACACCTTGTAAGGATAGGAGGCTATGCTCCTGTATTCAGTACATACATTAAATAAGAGACCTTTAATGTGGACCTGTGTCCCCAATAGGAAGAATATATGAATCCAGACAACAAAAGGTGGAGGTAGGAGTGGTCCCTTTTGTTATCATCCCCAGTGATGCACAGTGGGGGGAGTCATACTTCCTTGATCCCCAGCTCTGGGATCTACAGCATTAGAAGTCCTCTCCTCCAAAGAGGTGCAAGGATCACAATGAACTCCAAACTACCACTGGCTCTTGTGCACCTTGGGTTTCTTGCGTCCAGGACTCATCAGGCAAAAATGAGTCACCTCTTGTCACAGGTAATTGACTCCGATCAGCAGGAGGCAATAAGACTCCTGTTACAGGACAGACGCAAAGAGGAATACGTGTCAATCTTGGGTCATCCATGCGGCACCTCTTGGTACTCTCTTGCCAAATGTGACTGTGATTGGAGGAGTGGAGCAATCTTGGCTCAAGAAGAGAATGGTTATCAGGATCTGAGACCCATGAAGAATGAAGGTTTGGGCTGTACACAGGTAACTCACCAAACCCAGTAGAGGTGATTACTGAAGGTGAGAGATTTAGAATGGATAGTGGAAGAAAGATAGGACAAACACCAGCTCTGGTCCTACAACCAACTGCAGCAAAATAGTCTGCAATTCATCCCACTAACCTCCCTATTATAAGTTTCCCCTCAGACAGAGAGGGCCACCTTCATAAAATCAAAGAGTAGAATGGTTACCAGGGGCTGGGGAGACGGGGAAAAGGGGGAACAACTAGGCAACAATAATAAAGTTTCAGTTCAGCAAGATGAGTAAGCTCCAGAGATCTGTACAACATTGACCTATAGTTGATAACATTGTACTGTACACTTAAAAACTTGAAGGAGTCAAAACTCAGCATTCATATAAGCCACACTTCTAATTAAATATATGCATGAGCTACAGAATATATATATATTTATATGCTCATATATATGAGACTACTACAGACATAGAACATTTAGCCAATCATTTCCATCATAAAATGCCCCAAATAAAGTGGGTGATGGGCTCATTCCAAATGGACAACTATTTTATGAGAACCTAATATGACATTTCATATCATCTCATTGGTCATTGGGAAAACAATGATAAGACAGAGCCCTTGACCTTAGATAGCTTCAGGCCAGGAGAGAGAAGCATGCTAGCAGATTATTTTGGTTTCCTAAACAGCTTATTTTTGATTTGGAACTATCAGGCTGTGGGGAGATTCCAATTTATTTTCACCCACAACTTTTTTTAGTTTTATATTCCAGTTATGCCTGTACAAATGGAAGAGCTAGAAAAATCCGAATGTTAAATGTGAAATAAACTTTGCTGTTAGGCATAATTTAGTGACCCAAGTTTTGTCATCCTCATTGGTCAGATATTTTAGTTGTCACTAACTCCCACTTGTTTTAGCCCAGTCAGCTCTCAAGAGAGAGCCCTCCTCTCAGAATTATTTGTTTCTAGGCAGCAAAAATTACCGATATCTGAGATGATTAAACTTGATAGCTCACCAAAGCAAGGTGGAATGGAAATGGCCTAAGTTCAAATTCTTGATTGAAAACAAAACAAAAAAAAATTGGTCTGAAACATAAGAATTGGGACCATAAGGGCTAAAAATATATTCTTGTGCCACGAGGGGCAGTGCTCTAAAGTGATTCTTTTGTACCATAAACAACAGACTCCTCTGAGCTATCATTCTCTGCTGCAGGAGTTGCATGTATATCATTAAGCTCTTAGTCAGCTGACTTCCAGTCACATGGGTCCTGCTTGAGTCTGGGCCCCCTTTGATTTTTATGAGGCAGGGAACTTGCCTCTGAATGGTGAGTTATTGGAACTCTGTTGCTCCCAATTTTCACATTTGTGTGATCTTACAGGGGTTTTGTTATTAGACTTGTTCTATGAAATGCAAAGTGAAGCCCTTTAGCAAGAGCCATCCTTTTTTGATAGAGTCAAACAAATAGTTTCCTAGTCTCTTTCTTCTCTCATCTTTGTAAATGGAGTACAGTTGTCTGGTCGAAGCTTATATCATTACTCCTACATTCCCCTCACTGCAGTTTTTCAAAAAGAGGAAATGGGGGTAGAGTAGGAGATGGGAGGGAAGGAGTAAGGAGGCAAGGAGAAAGGAATGGAGAGAAGAAAAGAGGAGAGGAGAGGAGATGAGAAGAGGGGAGACGAGAGGAGAGTAGTATATGATGTTACTCCAGCTATGCCCCAAGGACATACCCACCTTATAGTGGGGCCTTGAAGGTAATTATACAAAGTGGGTTTTCCATTTATTAGGTATGTGAGTTTCATTATTACCATTAGGGGTCGAATACATTTTTAAAGAATCTTTTTTGAAAAACAATATTCAGAATAATGCAATAAGAAATTTTGCAATTTTTCAATACTCAGAGAACAAATAGGCAATCTATTAATTGTCCATTCCAGTGGAATTTCTAGGAAATCTTCACAAATAAACACTTCTTGAACTTCCAAGAAAATGTTACATCATGCATAAAAATATATTTTTTTTTAAAAAAAGCAATGTCATCACTGTCTTTTTTAAAAAGTATACTTGAAATTTTTAATGTAAAAGCAACTCTCTTTCCCAGTGACTAGGCTGAAATAGGACTGAATAACTTTTGGGACAATACACATGGCAAAGGGGAAATGTTATCAACTAGTAATTTATTCCATTCCCTTACAAGCCAAAATAGATTCTAACCAGAATAGCTTAGTTTCAGATTGGCTCTTCCTACAGTATTTATGAATATAATTTTTAATTTTTTCTAACCAGAAGGAAAAGTAGATTATTTTCTAATAGCTATGTGGTCCACGGGCAGGTATAGTTTTCTGAACAAATTTTCTGGTAAGTGTCAGAGATCCCAAGAAGAATTTCTCCAAGCCCATACTTTATCCACTCTCCTGCTTCTAGCATGCCCTCAGTAAAGACTAGAAGAGAAAGAAAATATCTCTGATCTTTTCAAAAAACAAGATGTCAAAAAGATGAAAAACAGATCAGGTTGTGCAACTTTATATGTGAGAAAGGTAAAATTAGAGTGGCAAAAAAAAAAAAGGAAATTCTCATAACTTGAACATCAACCATGTGCCAGACACTATTATAGGGGTGTTTACTTTGTGGAAATAAATGAACACCATCCAAATGAGAACAAAAAGCGCTATTTATCGAGAGCTGGCTATAGCAAGGGAGTCAGCCACTGTCACTTGCATTTTGTCAGAGATTCAAAAACAGGCAGAGGAGTGGGAAAGTTTTATAGTAGAAAAAAGAAAGTCTTTAAATATGCTCTGATTGCCGGCTGTGTGCACAAGGAAGCTGTAGGTGGGATAGCTAGAAGAGGGACCTTCTATGTGATGAGTTGGGGTGCATATTTGGCTTTTTCTGGTTGGTCCTGAGTTGGAAACAGAAATAAAAATTAGGGAAGCTGGCAGTTATTAATCAAGTATTGCTCATTTGGGATGAATTGTTACAGGGGTTATTGTTTGACTTCCTGTATTTTTACTAGAGACAGCAGTCTGACTTCCTGGAAATCTGACTTCTAGAAGCCTGGCTTCCTGGGCTGTTTATTGCATAAGGGATTACTTTCCTGGGCTGGTTGCTGCAGGTTATGGGTCTGAATGAAATTTTACATGGTCTGGCCGTTCGTTGTCCATTGGTATATTCAGGCTCTCAACAGATATTTTCTTCTCATTTCAGTTTTACCTCCATTCTGCGAATTAAAGACTATCTTCCCATTTTATGAAAAAGTAAACCAAACCTCAGAAAGGTGTCAAAATCTTGTCTATAATGACTCAGTTGGCAAGTTCCTGAGAAATAGATTTAACCCAAGTTTGTCAACATATTACTCTTTGTGGAAACAGAACACTTCTGGTTGGTCCACTGTTTTAAATCTTGGATTGTCAGGAAACACAAGCTTTCTTACTGATAAGAGTACTTAGGAGAATGTTTCCATGGATGTTCCTCAGGGTCAGCAGTTCTACATACCATACCCTAACTGCTTCCAAAGAAGCCTGTAGATCCAAGAAAGATCTAACGGATGTAGATTTGCCCCTTTTCATCGATGTGCACATGTTCTCTGTCCATGATTGTTTTCCTCTGCTCATCAGTTTAATATGACCAACACTATTTGAGAACTTAAGTGCTAGAGGATATCAAAATGAATTAATTCGCAGTTGTAACCTATGATTAATTCTTATTATTGTGGGTGGGAAAGATATTTAAATGCATGATATAATCAGCTAAGGGTCATGTGAGAGACAGGCCAGGCCATTGCAGGAGCTCACCATCAAGGCACATTGCCTCTGGGAGATCATGAGTTCAGGATCAAGGAAAGCTGAGTCACAAGGGCAGCAGCATCCAGCTGGAGGAAAGTCATGTGCCTTTGTCCTGAGCTATTTACTACCTGTTGCTTGGGCAACGCACCCTCTCCCAAAGCTAAGCTATTTCTTATAAAGTTTGGTATCTTCCTTTGCCAGTATCTGTTTCCAGGACTGCCCTGATATTTCTGAAAGATCTTGTGTCATTTGCCATCATTGGTGATAGGCAGGGTTTGGAGTCAAATTCCAGAGCCTCAATTCCATCAGTTTTCCCTGCCACAGGACGTATGAGCTCAAGCTCATAGTGGCAAACATAATACACTTTTTCTCAGAAACGGGCAAGTATTCAATAATTACAACTTACTGCAGGGCTTCTGGAGTAGGTAGAAACCGAAAATCAAGCTTTGCTAAGGCTGCCATAACAAATTATCACAGACTGGGTGGCTTTAAAACAACAGAAATCTATTTCCTCACAGTTCTGGAGGCTGGTAGTCCAAGATCAAGGTGTTTGCAGGGTTGGTTTCTTCTGAGGACCCCGGTCTCCTTGGCTTGCAGATGGGCCCCTTCTTCCTTTGTCTTCACAGGGTCTTTACTCCCTGCATGCCTGTATCCTAATCTCCTCTTCTTATAAGAACACTAGTCAGATTAAATTTGGACCCACCCTAGTGACCTGATTTTACCTTAGTGACCTCTTTAAGAGCCCTACGTCTACATACAGTTACATCTGAGGTTCTTGGGGTCAAGACCTCAACATAGAAATTTGGCAGAACACAATTCAGCCCGTAACACGAGGCCTAAGCTTGAACATCAAGGTGGGTCTTTCAGAAGCTTCATCCCTGCATCTCAATGTTTGGATCGAACTCTAATTCCTCTTCTACAAGCCACAGCCAAGGAACCAGGAGCTGAAAGTGGGAAATCTGGATGCTTGCTTCCACCCACAGGACAAGTCATGCCTGACCTGGAGGCTAGAAGCTAATATCTTGCCCAATGCAAATATGCCCAGGAAGTAGAAATGGGAAGCAAAACAAGGTCAGGTGTCTTTTAAAACATAACATCCTGGCCATTAATAAAGGGAAGTTGGATACATCTCAAGTTCTGTACAATCTGGTGAGCAACTCTGCCCCTGTAAAGGAAACATTGGAGGATAAAGGTGGGCTGGGGAAAAAGGAAGAAACTTAACTATAAGATCTCTCTACTACAGTCAGAGGCTAAATTAATGTGGGAAACAGGGCAGGAATTGCCTTCTTGCTCTGTCTGCTCTTTGGTTCCTGGCCATGACCCACATGCTCAAGACCATACACATTCTCCTCCTGCCTCCACCTTGGCTTCCCAGCCTCAGTGCTTACCAGAGCCTGGCTTCTCTTGCTCACCACCCAGCAGGATATTATCTGTCTGTTTCATAATTCAGGAGCAAAACATCCTTATCAACTCCTCAATATCCAAGCTCTGCCAGGAACACGGTCTACATGAAATGTATAGATCAAAATCCCAAAGAGTGTGACATTTAAATTTTTAATAATTTTTTTTCCTTTTTAAAACACCCACTGGCTGTGACTGAAGTGGAAATGTTTGCTTTTAATTGCAGTGCGTACTCCATTGGCTCTGAGGCTGGGAGTCCTCCCTCTCCTCAAAAGCATAACGTTTGTATCAAACAGAGCTGGGAATTCAGAGAGGAACAAAAGGTCTGAAATGCCATGTGATAAGAAAACTTCTTTTAAAACTCTTCAGTAACAGGCATCTGGAGAAAGTTTAATTCACAGAGGAAAAAGATTTAGCATACAGGGCTACTATAAACCCACTAATGATTATTTTTTTCAACCCCAAGCCCCTGTTTGGAAACATTGCATTTCTCTGCATCGAAAACATAAATACTGGCAAGTCTGTAGCAGCATCTTTATGTAACAATCGCTTGTTGAGTGCCTCCTAGGTTCTGTGGGGTACACAAAGATGAAAGAGGCATGGCGTTAGCTTCAAGTGGCTTAGAACCTCGCATATCCAAACTGGTTCTCCATACAGCTTACATGCTGTAAGGAGACAGACGAGAAAACTTCCATCTGGGTCCAGGTAGCCTTGTGACCAAAGTTCTCCTGAAGGTTTTGCTACCAAAGTTCTCCTGAAGGTTTTGCTTCCAAAACGTTCAAGCAACCTGTTCACACATCTGAATCTAATATGTTCCACCGTGTTATGAGTCAGGTTTAGTTACAAACATTAATAATCCTGCTTTCTTGAGTAAGAGGATTATAAGCCTTCTTTAGACGCCTCAGAATTCAATTACTAACATCTCTGCATAACAATAAGAACTATTTTTTCACCAGAAATATTTTCATTATGATGAGCAATGCTGGGTGGAAGGCTGCTCAGGAGATACCACAGATTTCTCTTTTGAAAGGACTTTTGAAAGGACTTCCTGTAAAGGAACCAAGTACATGCAAGAGACCACCCTTATCTCCTCTGCCTCCTCCCAGTTTCTGACCTTGGTGTTCCTTCGCCCCCTCCTCCCTGATACCAATAATAAACTCAGGCATCTTTATGCCAGAGAAGATAGCATATATTTTGTTGCCCCCACCTTGCATTCAGACTAACTATACTCTAATCTAAAATGACACAACTATCACAGATGGGTAAGAGTCGGCACTTATTTTCAAGCAAGGCATGTTGATTTGGCACCTCATATGCACTCTACCCTGTACTGATCCTGCTCGAATACAAGTTGTGGAAAACAAGTTCCCTCTCCTCTCAACAGCACCCTTGAACTACTGTCACACAGTGCACCTTGTCACACAGAGACATCTGTTTTCTGGCGCATCTGGTTCTCTCCTTCTCATATCCCAACATTTATCTGTGCACTTCCACTCCACTCACCATTCCCACCCCACCCACCTGGTCCCCACCATCTGTGCCAGCAGATGTGCTTTGTTAACACTGTCAGATCACGCATGTAAAAATATTGTTTCCATTTTAGAGATAAGAAAACTGAGGCTCAGAGAATGTGTGACTTACGTGGATGCATACTGGTTGTGAGTGGTTGAAAAAAATTCAGTTATTCTAACCCCAGAATTCATGGTCTTTTTGCTATATGAAGAATTCATAGCATAATAATATCTTGCCTTTTAGAGCTTTGTGGGAGGGATATATTTTTAGGAATATTATTTCATGTTGCTGTCATGACCACAGCTGTTTGGGAAAGGTAGTATGGCTCTGCACATAGTAGATATCCATGCGTGGGTACTGGGATCCAACATTCATGGATTCTGATCTGGACTGTATCCCTGACTAGCTGAGAAAACTTGGGAAATCCCTATGACACCTGAGACTCACTTTCCTTATCTAGAAAAATTGAGAGGTGAGGACGTAGTAATAACCTTCCCTTGAAATTCTGACATATGGAGTAAATTAGAAGGAAAGTTGAACACATTACCTGGCACTGTGTAGTGGTCCAGTTGAGTTCAACTCTTTTCGCCTGTCTTAATTCCATACTCGGCTAGATTGAATTACGTCATCAATAAAGGTTTCTTTCCAGGTTTAAAATTTTATTAAAACGCCTTTAGCCATTTTTTATCCCCTTCCTTCTTTTAGCTACGTGACTATGTTTTGTTCCCAGAGCTCTTCAGGGAATTTGATCAAGATTGATAGGCTGGGGTTTTAATCCAAGCATATGGATGTGGCTTACA
The DNA here is from genome assembly GCF_002837175.3 of Physeter macrocephalus. Classification (NCBI taxonomy): domain Eukaryota; kingdom Metazoa; phylum Chordata; class Mammalia; order Artiodactyla; family Physeteridae; genus Physeter; species Physeter macrocephalus. The sequence continues at coordinate 103,105,970 of NC_041220.1, forward strand.
ATTGTGCTGATCTAGATGTGTCTAAGTGACATCGAGGGAACTTTCTCTCCTCCTCCACCTCCACTTCCCAGGCTAATATTATTAACATAAGCCAGAGGCAAGAAAGTGATAGGTACAAGCAACAGACATGGCAAATGAATTATCTCAAGGTACTTATTCCTTGGCAGTGAGACAAGCAACCTAGCAATTCATCTGCAATAAAACTTCAAGTTTTCCAGAATGAGTTGGCTTAGTGCCCCCACTGGCTTACATTTTCAGCCTAATTTGTAGAGAAAAATTAACAACAGTCTGTTCACATTTTGTTTTTCCTTTCTTCTTTCTTCCCATTAAAAAAGTAAGTACTTATTAATTCCAGAGGTCAATTAAAGAGTAGACAGGAAGATTGATAGTCAGGAATAGAGAAAAAGGTGAGGTTAAAAACAAGGTCTGCACTAGACTTGCTTTTACATATTGATGCCAAAGTTACCCAAGCTTATTTGAGGTTGATAGTTGATGATGGAGCTTCTCAGCTTCCCCCATGATGGAGATTAATGCTCCTCCTTTGCAAAGAACTCCACCATTTAGTCAGGGCTTCACTCTGCTGGGCTTGTTTTCTCTCTTTTCATTTAATCTAATTTGATGAAGCAAATTCTTTGCACCAAACCATCTCCATCACCCACCTTCCCAACCCCACAAAAAAGAAAAACAACAATAGTTGAAAATGTATTCAATACATCGAAACAAATGTATTTCGAATTAAAGATTATAAATACAGGTCACCCTTTAGAACAAGCAAACACAAGTCAAACATTATTCTTCTTGATTTGCTCTAGGTCATTGTTCTCCTCTGCCTGGTTGCAGGACACTAATGGATCATCTTGAGAAAAATTCATTTTTGCATCCATCTCTTATACTCTTGTACTCTTAATGTCAATTTCTCCTAACGTATCTTGATCTTGCTCCAGCCCCAGCTGCAAACACACCACATTTTATTAAAATACAGTCTCATGTCTCCTATCCTCTAAATAAGGGAAGTAGCTGCAAGATCATTTTCTCCCCTTGTATTTGCAGTTTTAAATTTCAGCATATGTTAGCATAATGATTTCATTCAATATCGTTTCCAAAGGCAGAGGCCCTTCTGAATCAATTTCTTGACTCAGAACCAGGTCAAAGCACATAAGCAGTTTATACACATAAAAAAGGGAGATCTGATAGCAACAAATGTCAAAAGCAATACAGAAGAGAATATTTCATTTGGGAAACAATTCTTAAAGCATAGGAAGTTTTGTTCTATCCTAATCAAAAGGGAAAATGCAAGGGGCAAAAAACCCTCTAATTCTTCCACAGTCATCTGACAAAACTAGGACTGATGGAAGTTTTTAAAGTATGAAATGTGCACACAGTTTACTTCCCAAGTTCAAAAATGAATTATAAAATTATTTACTAGAAAGGTGAAGGTGGCTCTGAGCAAACCCAAACCTAACATCCCTGCTCCAGCCGTTAGAAGCCAGACAAGAGGCAACTTGGCAAAGAGTCAGAGGAAGATGTGACTGAAAAATCAAGGACACACAGTCATGTAAGAGGAAAGGCAAGGCAGATAAAGCCAGACACACCTTGCAGATGAGGAAACCGAAACACGGAGAATTTAAATGAATTGGTGGAGATTGACATCAGCAGCAACAACAACAGCAAATCACATTGTTGGACCTGGGTCATAACTTGTAGACTTTGGGACATATTGAAAGGATTTTAAGGGAGTATACAATGGGGACTGTAAAAAGCAATGTTTTAGGAAATGAGTGAATGTATTAGTTAAGGTTCTACAAGGAAACAGAACCAATAGGTGATATCTATCATCTCTCTGTCTATCTATCTAACTATCTATCTGTCTATCTATCTATCTATCTATCTATCTATCTATCTATCTATCTAGGTATATAAACAGTCAGGCAGAGGGTGAATTCTCCCTTACTTCATATTTTTTCCTATTCAGGTCTTCAATGGATTGGATGAGGTCCACCCACATTGGAGAGGGCCATCTTCTTACTTAATCTACAGATTCAAATGTCAATCTTATTGAGAAACACTTCACAGACACACCTAGAATATGTTTAATCCAGTGTCTGGGTACTCCATACCCCAGTCAAGGAACACACACAATGAACCCTCTCGGTGAGTACAGCCCATCTGTTCTTCAATGCACTGAGTCATATTTCTTAGGGACTTAGGAGAATAGTCTCTCAGTTTCTATTTTTTCTGGGGATTGGTGGTCCCAAAGGTGATTATAAATCTAAAAATAATTCCATTTTCCTTTTTCTTTCTGAAATACAGTCTCCATGCCTCCTCATGGTCTATAAAACCTATGAGACTTTGGTACCTCACCTCCCTCTCCACACTGCCCACCCCTTCCTCCATGCTACTCCACCAACACTGGCCTTTCTCCCACCACAGGAAAGGGCCTTATGTAAAGTATTCTTCTCCATCACTCTTTGCCTGGTAGTAATTCTTTGCGTTGGGCTTAATGCTATCTGATATGTTCTTGTTTATCTACTCCACACAAAAACACACTTGTACAGGAAAGCCTTGGAGATATTGCACGTCCATTTCCAGACCACTGCACTAAAGTGAATACCACAATAGAGTCACACAAATTTTTCAACTTCCCAGTGCATATAAAAGTTTTATTACAATGTACCATAGTCTATTAAGTGTGCAATAGCATTCTATCTAAAAACATAATGAACATACCTTAATTTAAAAATCCTATTACTCAGCCATAAAAAGGAATGAAATAGTGACATTTGCAGAGACATGGATGGACCTAGAGACTGTCTTGCAGAGTGAAGTAAATCAGAAAGAGAAAAACGAATATCATATAATATCACCTATATATGGAATCTAGAAAAATGGTACAGATGAACTTATTTGCAAAGCAGAAATAGAGACACAGATGTAGAGAACAAACTTACAGATACCAAGGGGGGAAGCGGGGGTGGGATGAATTGGGAGATTGGAATTGACATATATACACTACTATGTATAAAATCGATAAATAATGAGAACCTACTGTGTAGCACAGGGAACTCTACTCAAGGCTCTGTGGTGACCGAAATGGGAAGGAAATCAGAAAAAGAGGGGATATATGTATACGTATAACTGATTCACTTTGCTGTACAGCAGAAACTAACAATGTAAAGCAACTATATTCCAATAAAAATTAATTTTAAAAAATCATTTATTCCCATCAACAGTGTACGAGGGTTCCTTTTTCTCCACACCCTCTCCAGCATTTATTTGTAGACTTTTTGATGATGGCCATTCTGACTGGTGTGAGGTGATACCTCATTGGAGTTTTGATTTGCATTTCTCTAATAATTACTGATATTGAGCATATTTTCAAGTGCCTGTTGGTCATCTGTATGTCTTCTTTGGAGAAATATCTATTTAGTCTTCTGTCCATTGTTTGATTGGGTTGTTTGTTTTTCTGATATTAAGCTGTATGAACTGTTTGTATATTTTGGAAATTAGTCCTTTGTCAGTAGCATCGTTTGCAAATACTTTCTCCCAGTCCATAGGTTGTATTTTCATTTTGTTTACGGTTGCCTTTGTTCTGCAAAAACTTTTAAATTTAATTAGGTCCCATTTGTTTATTTTTGTTTTTATTTCCATTACTCTAGGAGATGGATGCAAAAAAATATTGCTGCAATATATCTCAAAGAGAGTTCTGTCTATGTTTTCCTCTAGGAGCTTCATAGTATCCAGTCTTGGTGCAATCACCATGCAGAACAGTATGAAGCTTCCTTAAAAAACTACGTATAGCATTACCATACGATCCAACAATCCCACTCCTGGACATATATCCAGAGAAAACTATAATTCAGAAAGATACATGCATCCTGATGTTCATAGCAGCACTATTTACAATAGCCAAGACATGGAAGCAACATAAATGTCCATCAACAGAGGAATGGATAAAGGAGATGTGGTGTGTATATATATATATATATATATATAAATGATACAAATGAACTTATTCACAAAACAGAAATAGACTCACCGACATAGAAAACAAATTTATGGTTACCAAAGCGAATTGGGGGGAAATAAATTAGGAGTTTGGGATTAACATATACACACTCCTATATATAAAACTGGTAAACAACAAGGACCTACACTATAGCACAGGGAACTATAGTCAATATCTTATAATAACCTACAGTGAAAAATAATCTGAAAAAGAAAAATATATATATAAATATATATACACACATAAGTGTGTATAACTGAATCACTTTGCTGTACACTTTAACACAACATTGTAAATTAACTATACCTCAATTTAATTTTTTTTAATTTTTAAAAATGCAGATAATAACCCCCTACTCCGTGGGGTTCTTCTGACCATTAAATGAGACCACAAGTGTGAAAGTTCTTAGCACAGGCATTTTGAGAAGAACAGTGACTCAGAAACTGTTTATTGTTTAACTCTGAATGGTTTTGAATACTGGTATTTACAGAGTCAATTAAGAGGATGCTATATAGTAAATATCTATATCACTGCAAAAAGAAAAAAATCCTTTACTGCTAAACAATGCTAACCATCATCTGAAAATACAGGGTTCCCACAAACCTTCAATTTGTAAGAAACACAATTTGTCTGCAAAGCACAATGAAGCAAAGTGCCTATACTGCAGCTTATACAGGTATGCCTGTACTACAGCCTCCTAGAGCAGAAAACCTATCACTGATACCTGACACATACTAGAATATTTGTAATTGTTTCCTGAATGACTGAATGAACTTGTTAAGGGGCGTATCAAGTGAACACCTGAATAGGTGTAGCACAACCATAGACAAACTGATTGGAAGACAAAATGCCACTTCAGTGTTGGTGTACATTCTGATTTGAAAGAAAAGGGATTAAAAAACATTTCTTCTATTCTAGTATCTTACTACAATTCCCCACTTCCATTATGCGCCCATTCCCCTAACGTGGTCAGTATTCATCTTTTCGTTTGCATGCGTCCTTACAAAACAGTAGATTTTTTATACATTTAAATTTGTCTAAATGACATTGTGCCATATGTCTCATTCTATTTCTTACTTCTTTTATTCAGTGCTATTTTGTTAAGATATGACCATTTTTTAATTGCATGGTAATTCATAGCATGCATACACAATATCTTACATGTCCATTCCCTTGTGCTGGGTAACTCCTTTTTCCTATAGACACACTGTGACAAACCCCCTTATATGTGTTCTGTTATGGGCCTGAGAGAGGATTTATCTAAGACATTGATAGAGGAGTAGGAATTTTGAGTCATAGGGCATCTGTATGCTTAATATGACTGAGTGGTACATAACCACTGGGTTTCTGAATATCAACTTGCCTAATATACCTGGAATTATTGCACTTTTATAATTTTTGTGAATCTGATAATTGTAAGTAATATATCTTTGTTGCACTAATTTTAAACTTCTATTTACTAATAAGTTTAAGCTTTTCATTATATGCTTTACATATGTCACCTTTACATTTTTAGTTCTATTTTTTTGTTCATATTCTTGATTTTTCAAGCTAAGATCAAATCACCTAAATAAATGATACTCTTTTCTCTTATGATGTTTACTCCTCTGATTTATTTTCTTATAATGGGTGGCAAAACTTCCAGTCTATGCAAAGAGTCATTGTGATTACTTGTTTTGTTTTGTTTTTTTTTTAAACTGGAGAGGACACTATTTTATTTATTTATTTTTTTTTGCGGTATGCGGGCCTTTCACTGTTGTGGCCTTTCCCGTTGCGGAGCACAGGCTCCGGACGCGCAGGCTCCGGACGCGCAGGCTCAGCGGCCATGGCTCATGGGCCTAGCCGCTGCGCGGCATGTGGGATCTTCCCGGCACGAACCCGTGTCCCCTGCATCGGCAGGCGGACTCTCAACCACTGCGCCACCAGGGAAGCCCCTGATTACTTGTTTTTAATCTTAGAAGGAACACATCTAATTTCTAACCTCTTTAGTTTTAAAGAGTTTTGTTGTTAATCTTTCTTGTTTTCTATAAGTGTATTCAAGGTTATAATACTGTAAAAATTATTTATATGTTCCAGCTGTGTCCCACAACCTTTGCCAGTTATTTCCAAATATTTTATAATTTTTATAATTTTCTTTATAATATAAAATTATTTAGTAGTATGCTATTTATTTTGTACACTTATGGGATGTTCAAGCTATAGTTACACTATTGATTTCTAATTTTACTGCATTGTGGCCATAGAATATATTCTATATAATGCTGAGATTTAATTAGTGGCTTAATACTCTCTCTGTTTTTGTTAGACTAGGATATGCTTGCTGTGGTAACAAATTAACTTGACAGCTCATTGATTTAACAGAACAGAAATTTACTTCTTGTTTAGGTCAACAGAAGCTCTCCTGCATCTGCTAACTCAGGAATCCAGGCTTCCTCTATGTCATGGCTCTGCCATCAACAGGACCCTACTGTCCACTCTAGTTCTTAAAATCTATATATATTTTGACTCTGAATCATTTTTTTAATCACCAAGCAATACATACAGCTCCTGTTCAAAACCAGCTGTACAGGGCAATGTCTTTAGTTTGGATTCAAGGCAATCATATGGCTTTAGGATGGCTCCCCCATGATAAGATTGTGTCTGGGATAATTCTGTACGCTGTATAAAACATTTTCTCTATGCCTCATTATACCTTCTTTTGGATCTCTTAATTCCCCCAAACATTCTGATTCTCACAAATGGTCCAGCTTGTGTTTGATTCAACTAGCCTCAGGCTCTGATCCACCATGGGCCTTCTGCTTTGATGGCCATCTAGGCTCTCCCTCCTACTCTTGTCATGGTTGCCATTTCAGTCATGACTTTTATCTACTTCCTGTTTCTATCATAGTTCTGAGGAAATTTCACAGGAAATTCTGTGAGAAAAAACTGTTAATATGCTTTCCATACATTACCTAGGAAGGAGGAATTCTTATGTGTTCCAATTTTTTCAAATCCCCAGAGAGTATAAACCCTGCTTATAATCACATGACCTAATTACTCCAGCCATCTCCCCACTATTGATGTGATATGGAAATGGTAACATTGTATAACTTATGATGGATTTAGCAAAAATATATGATAATACAGATAAATATCAATGTGATTAAATAATTTGTTCAACAACATTCATTAAGTCTGCTCTGTTCCTGGCCTTGGTAGTGGGAATTCAGGAGGAATAAGATCCAATTTGAAGGAGCTCTCAATCTAGAAAGGAAAAATCCATTAACAGCCACTAATTTTTAAAATATATAAGTTCAATGATAGATATATGCACAAAGAACCAGAGAAAGACACCTACTACATAAAGCAAATGGTAACCAAGATGGATCTTGAAGGTGGCTTTGTTAAGGGAGCCCACTTCAGAAAGATGAAAAAGCATGAGCAAAGGCATAAAGATGAGAAATAGTATGATGTAGGGAGGGATATCCAGCATTAGATAGTGTGGAGGACAAGCATGAAGGAAGGAGTGATGGAAAATGATTCTGGAGATGTTAGGCAGGCCTGCAGGAAACCTGGGTGTCATAAAAGGATCCTGGACTTAACCAATAGGGACGGTAGAGCCCTTAAAAAGGATTAAGCAGAAAACAGACAAGGAGTGACATAGATAAAACCTTTGCCCTTCATTTCCCTTACTACATGTGTGCAGTTTATTTTCAGAAACAGTGCTTTTCAGAAATCACTTCCTCAGTACCCCTCTGTGTTATACATCATCTGTTTACCTTCATCAGCCAAACCAAAGAGGAGTTTCAGTCTGAGTGAACAAGGAACTGTGCCACCTGACCATAAGAAGACTGTTTGGAGCATCCTTCTTATACCTGTAGCACACCAGTCAGGCCAAATCACATGAACAGAACAAGAGCAAAACTCCTCCCCATCAGACTGAATATGGTGAACTCAGCTGAGAATTTGGTGCAAATTTATCAAATCTTTCCCTAGAAAAGTCAGACACTTGTATATATGCCAAGTTTCTACTTTTAAATATGTTCTGAGTTTCATTAATTCCACAAGCATTTGCTAAGCCCCTCTGTGCCTGGGAAAACCAAGATGAATAAAAGAATGTTGATCATTGTCAGATTCTCCAGGAGGACACCCTGAGACAGGATTCCTGTGCATATGATTCTTAAGGAAATGTTCCTAGGAAAAAACACTAAAGTCAGTAGAAGAAACAGAAAAGGGAAGGAAGGAAGTCAAGCAAGGATGTGATTTCAGGTAAAGTCCCAGAGAAGATTGCTACACCCTGATCCTGCAGAGCCCTGCAATATAGTTTAAGTTCCAGAGCTGGTCCCAATTCAGGGCAAGGGAGCTGGTGTTTCATACTCTTCAAGAAGTCAGTCATTGACCAGGGACTGTATACTCCCAGCGACTTCAGGCTCTCTGTGCTGCATACAAACCAGCTCCAATAACCTAGTGTCTCAGTGCAGGTCCTTAGAAGCAAAGACAAATAAGCTGGGGCAGAGAAACAGAGAGAGTAAAAATGGTCTCAACAGATCTGGGCAGAGTAGCAATAGGGTCTTCTAGCGCCATCAAAGAACTCGTAGTCTAGACAGACATGATCGGAGAGGTGTAATTATGAGTTTTGGAAACTGAGAATAAAAATGAGTTTCCTATACAACTCGAGCAAAGACTGAAGTGATCAGTTTTCCTTGGGGGTTTCAGGAAAGCATTCATTGTGGTGGAGACATTTGTTTGCTCTCTGTTCCACTACGTTTTATCTTTCCATGTTTCTGCTCTATGAAACTTGATTACTTTATTAACTACTTCTTCTAGTTTACAATCACTCATACTACAAAGGAACTCCTGGCATTTGCGTGATCTGTGATGAATGTGACTAGCAGGTATAAGTTGTTTGACTCCTTTCTTCACGTGGTAGAACCTTCCTGTCACCAAAAACCTTCAGATGCTGCAAATAGCAATTGGTCATAAGCATCCAAGTCTATCTACAAAGCTACTTTGAGTAGCGCAACTACAAATAAAAAATTCATAATTTGCAGTAGGACCAGGGTCTTTTATTTATCTTTGTTTCATATGTTTATAGATGCCAAATTCAATTTACTGATCAGAACTAAAATAAATCCTTATCGACTCTCACTAGTTTATGGGTCTGCTTTCAGCCTATCTAGAATTTCTTACCATCACAGTATAGCACATGGCTAAGAATAAAACACTAGTTTACCTGTTTAGTAAGAACAACAGTGATGCTATTTTCTTTCCCAATCAATTGATTCTATCCCAAATGGAGCAAGAGGAGATTAAATGACTTTCCCTAAAATGGCACCTATTGTAATTGTCCATTTTTTGACTTAAAAATCATCTCATCCTTGAAAGACATAAAATTGTATCAAATTTACTCATCACATATCTAAGAACACAGGAAATTGCAGTCCTTTAGAATCTTTAGAAAATTTGAGTGAAAAATTTAGACTAATATTTGTTCCAATGAATATTTAATGTCTCTTCAGAAAATATTATTCCTTCACATGATGACTTCTCACAGGCCAAAATAAACATTAGTTTTGTGCTTATCTTTATCCCCACAAATCTCCAGAACTGTTTTTTGGCAACTTATAAGATGGTTTAAGAGTTAACAGGATTGCAAACATTAAAGATAGAGATAAAGAAAGTTGGCAAACAAGGGCAGGGACAAAGTGAAGCTGGTAAAAGCACAACATAGCATTTTGTAATATCCTACATATCTATTGGGGTAAAACTAACCATAAGCCATATTAGTTTGTGTGAGTTAGAATAATTTTTCAGGAAAATACAGACTGATCAGAGGAAAACACGCTTTCTGCAAAAGCAATAAAAGAAAAAAATGGTGTCTGTAAGAGCAAATTAACATCTGATTGTATAACTTTTATCGCACAAGTATAATATTACTTGCACACACTTGGAAGAAAATCAAATTCTATTAAAGTCAATGCTGAGTAAGGATTAACTGACAACTCCAAAGTACTTATCTTAAAAAGACATGGAATTTTTTTTTTAAGACTGAAATAGGCAGTTTTGTGGAACCCTGCGAAGGTGGCATAAACCACCCCAAGGAAAGCTGAGAGGAGCTAAAAGAGGGACCAAAAAATAGAAAGACTTGTTTAGGATTGGAAACTAATACACTTATTTTAGCATGAGTGATTGAAATCTTTGGTGGCACTGTCCTGCTTCTCTCATGGCTCCTAGGTAGGTCAGAATGTCAAAGACTCACATTATTGAAAACACCGACACAAGGATGGGCTTTATAATGAGTAAGCTTTGTTGAATGGGAAAAGATGGAGCCTCATGCTCCTGAAACTTTGGAAGAATTTGCTCCATAACTAAAACCTACTGTGGATGAATTAGAAATTTAGCTTGAAGCTTTTCGGCAAGCAACACAAAAATAGAAAACTTATCTATACAAGATTCGAAGTAGTCATGAAATAAAAATAAGCCAGTGGCTCAGGAGAATTGCAACTTTTCTTGATACAAAGCTCCTATAGGAATTTCTCCTAGGGGTTCTTTTAAAAAAAAAAAAAAGAAAGAAAGAAAGAAAGGAAAAAAATCTTGTGATATGATGAATACAGTGACCTGTACAACTTCCTTACTATATATCCCACTAAGGTTTCAGAAGGTTATTTCTTATAATATCAAAATAGGCTGAACAGATATTGTAACAAGATCAAGTTCAGTTTAAAAAAAAAATTATCCTTCTAGGCAAGGTCTTGGAAAAAGTTCTTCAATTATTCTATGTGATCCAGGTATATATTTAAGGATAGCTGAAAGAGAGGACAGACTAGTGTATCTCAATCCTCCCTGGATGCCATTCTTCTCAGCTCATCTTTGTGCAAACGTGGAGCAGCAATCAGCTTGGTACAGTTTCTTCCTGTGAGATTCCTTGAGTTCAACTTGCCCATGTTTTCTGTAGCATACAGAACCATGTGCCTGAAAGACCAGCAGATCAAAGGAAGGGAAATAAGCACTTATGAGAATTGAGAAGACATATTAGAACAAGTGTCTGAATGCAAGCCCACCCCCTTTCCAACCAGAAGAGAGATGAGGAAGAACTAGCCTGGAGGCAACATTCTCACTGAAGATTATTTCCAGTCTGCTCATGAAGACCACGTGACTAGCTAAGTAAGGCCCTGCATTGCTGAAAAAAGATGGCCTAAGTAGATACCCACCTACCACAAAAACAAACACATTTTTTTTTTAAACACATTTTTAAAATTTTATTTATTTTTGGTTGTGTTGGGTCTTCATCGCTGCACGTGGGCTTTCTCTAGTTGCAGCGGGCTGGGGCTACTGTTCCTTGCGGTGCTGGGCTTCTCATTGCAGTGAGAAGAGCACACGCTCTAGGCACATGGGCTTCAGTAGTTGCAGCATGCGGGCTCAGTAGTTGTGGCTCATGGGCTTAGTGGCATGTGGGATCTTCCCGGACCAGGGCTCGAAACTGTGTCCCTTGCAGTGGCAGGTGGATTCTTAACCACTGCGCCACCAGAGAATTCCCTAAATTGTATTTTTATACAATTTTTAAAGCGTACTTTCCATTAAAGTTATTACAAAATATTGACTATATTTCTCATGTTATACAATACATCCTTGAGCCTATCTTACACCCAATAGTTTGTACCTCCCGCTCCCTCACCCCTATATTACCCCTCTCCTCCCAGTGGCAACCACTAGTGTGTTGTCTATATCTGTGATTCTGTTTCTTTTATGTTATATTCACTAGTTTGTTGTCTTTTTATATTCCACATATAAACAATATCATACTGTATTTATCTTTCTCCATCTGACTTACTTCACTTAACATAACGTCTATCCATGTTGCTGCAAAAGGCAAATTTTTGTTCTTTTTTATGCCTGAGTAATATTCCATTGTGTATATATATATATATATATATATATATATATATCACATCTTCTTTATCCTTTCATCCATTGATGGACTCTTAGATTATTTCCATGGCTTGGAAATCAAACAAATTTTTAAAACACTTTAAGCACAATTCAGGTATATTTGGGCTATCTTACTTTCTAAAGGACTGTCCAAAATAGACTGTTTAGGAGATATACAAACAGGTAACTCCATAAAGCAATTTGTTGAAGGGAATTACAATGTATAAGCAATGTAAAACGATTATCCTTCATCTCCACACTAATTTACATTCCCACCAGCAGTGAGTGATAGTGTCTAATTAGTCCACACCCTTGCCAGTACTTCTAGGATAATTATGCGATATCTTCTGAAAATAAAATGGATTTTTCTGTTTACTCAATAATGCCATTTCTAGGAATTTACATATATACATGCAAACACGATGAAATGTACCAACTGAAATATCTGCTTCTGTAGAAAGGTGGAAATAATTCTGTCCACTGAAGACTGATAAAATTTTATTCAGGGATTCCCTGGTGGCACAGTGGTTGAGAGTCTGCCTGTCGATGAAGGGGATACAGGTTCGTGCCCCAGTCCGGGAAGATCCCACATGCCGCAGAGCGGCTGGGCCCGTGAACCATGGTCACTGAGCCTGCACATCCGGAGCCTGTGCTCCACAATGGGAGAGGCCACAACAGTGAGAGGCCCGCGTACCGCAAAACAAAAACAAAAACAAAAACAAAACAAAACACATGTACCCCAGTGTTCATTGCAACACTATTTACAATAGCCAGGACATGGAAGCAACTTAAATGTCCAATGACAGATAAATGGATAAAGAAGATGTGGTACATATACACTATGGAATATTACTCAGCCATGAAAGGAACAAAATTGGGTCACTTGTAGAAACGTGGATGGACCTAGAGATTGTCATACAAAGTCAGAAAGAGAAAAACAAATATCATGTATTAACTCATAGATGTGGAATCTAGAAAAATGGTACAGATGAACCTACTTGCAGGCAGGGATAGAGACAGAGATCCAGAGAATGAACTGGTGGACACAGGGGAAGAAGGGGAGGGTGGGATGAATTGGGAGATTAGGATTAACATATATACACTACCATGTGTAAAATAGGTAGCTAGTGGGAGGCTGCTGTATAGCACAGGGAGCTCAGCTTGGTCCTCTGTGATAAACTAGATGGGTGGGATGGGGGGCAGGTGGGAGGGAGGTCCAAGAGGGAGGGGATATATGTATACATAGAGCTGATTCACTTCATTGTACAGCAGAAACTAACACAACATTGTACAGCAATTATACTCCAATAAAGGAAAAAGATGAAAATCAAAGATGGTTCCAATGACCCTGAACAAGTACCCAAGCACAAGGTAAGGTAGTAGCCAACTTTAAGGTATGTTTTTACAAAATGATAATAAGAAGAATATTTTAGAATTATACTTAGTATAATGAATTAGTCACACTGTAAGAGGAATGAGGGGAACTACTGACTGAAGGATGAGCAAATTCACTTAGGTGGATTTTCAATTGTTCTTCAAAAGCCAGAACATTTCTAAAATTCAACTGAGCAGCAAAGAGCAACATTCTTTGCACTTTGATGCTGAAGTCTCTTTTATACTCAACATCCACTTGTCCCCAAAACAAGGCTGTAGTCTATTTACTCTAAATGTAGTATTTATTTTTTATATAAATTTTAACAATCAGAGCTTCTATTTGATAAGTAGATGTTTGTGTCAGACTGACTGAAATAACAAAGTGCAATAAAATGGGTAGCTTATGAACAACAGAAATTTATTCTTCACAGTTCTGGAGGCTGGAAGTTCCAGATCAGAGTGCCAGCACCAGGTCAAGTTCTGGTCAGGGCCCTCTTCTGGGTTTCAGATGGCCATTTTCTCACTGTATCTTCCCATGGTGGAATGAAGCTGAGACAGCTCTCTGAGGTTCCTTTGATAAAGGCACTAATTCCTTTCATGACGTTCTACCATCATGAATTAATCACCTCCCAAAGACCCCATTTCCTAGTAACATCACATTTAGGATGTTTCAACATGTGAATTTTGGGAGGACAGAACATAATATCCATTGCAGTAGAATACTTAAACTTGTTTGGATGCAATTATGATTATATGTGCCCAATGACAGTTCTATACTTATAATCGCTCCATAGATTTCTTTTTCCTTTTTTTCTTCTTCCAGTTTTATTGAAATATAATTGACATACAGCACTGAATAAGCTTAAGGTGTACAGCATAATGATTTGACTTACATACATCATGAAATGATTATCATGATTATCTTTTAGTGAATATCCATCATCTCATATAGATACAAAATTAGAGAGATTAAATTTTTTTTCTTGTGATGAGAACTCAGGATTTACTCTCTTAACAACTTTCATATATAACATACAGCAGATTTCATTATATTTATCATGTTGCACATTACATCTTTAGTGTTTATTTATCTTATAACTGGAAGTTTGTTTTGACTTTTGACTGACTTCATCCAATTTCCCATCTCCCTACCCTCACCTCTGATAACCACAAATCTGATCTCTTTTTCTTTGAGTTTTGTTTGATTATTTGTTTGTTTTTGATAACTAATTGACCAGCAACACTATGTTAGTTCCTGTTACACAACATAATGATTCAATACTTCTATACATTTCAAAATTATCACCGTGATAAGTCTAGTTATGATATGTCACCATACAAAGATATTACTTAGTTATTGACTATCTACTCCCCATACTGTACATTACATACCTGTGACTCATTCATTTTGCATCTGAAAGTTTGTACCTCTTAATCTCCCCCTCATTTATTTCTCTTTCCCCCTACCACCGTCTCTTCTGTCAACCACCTGTTTGTTCTCTGTATCTATGACTCCATTTCTGTTTTGTTATATTTGTTCATTTGTTTTGTTTTTAGATTCCGCATATAAGTGAAATCATACAATATTCGTCTTTCTCTGTCTGACATATTTCACTAAGCATAATACCCTCTAGGTCCATCCATGTTGTCGCAAATGGCAAGATTTCATCTTTTTTTATGGCTGATCCATACAGAGATTTCTTAATGCACCAAGAATATCACACACACATGATGATATGTTCCATCAATATTTATATTCATATTATCACCACAAATATAATTTTTCTTTTAACTGTATTTTCAGTAGCACTTATAGTAATGTCAGATGTGTCATCTTTGACAGAATGAAATTCCCAAAGCTTCACCCTTACTTACTGAATAAAAAAACAATTGACCAATTTTGGGGATGATCTTAACTGACTTTTGGTTTACTTGAAAGATCAGATGATATCATTTAACTGTTGGCAAAGATTTTTTTTTTCTTCTAATGTAGCCAACATATTAACAGCTATGCTTTTTTTGGTACATACAAAAAAATATCAAAAACAAAGAAAATAAATTTAGAACAATACTCAGTTGATCTAAACAAAAAGCCATGTTTCACACCATCTGTGGTTGGAAGTGTTAATTTGTCACATCTATGCAGAATCTGCAGTCAGTGATAGCACTATGTCCTTCTTGGTGGATGGTTAAATATCAACAAATATTTTGAACAAGTTCCACAATTATTATTAGCTTTCCAAAGAAATTTAAATCTACTACTTAATTTCTCTTCAAACATGTACTTTTGCTTTTTGAGGTCACTGCTGGCAAAAAAAATTTTTAAAGTGTATTGCAAAACAAACAAAAAGAAAATATCAAACAATAAAATAAATAAGGTTAAAGATTTACACCACAAAACACATGACGAAGCCACTGTAACAAGGAAGTGAAACTACTCTCTACGTGTTCTGCTTTTGTGCTGTTCAGTAGCTACAACCTGAAGGTATTGAAGGAACACATAGCCTATAATTTCCCATGTTCCCCACTGATGACTGCTGGCTGGAAAACCAAGTGGCTGGCAGGAGAGCAACAAATACTTCTCCCACCTCCACTGGAGAGCAGAACAAATTAGCTGTCTTTACTAGTATTCACATTCAAACACTTCATTTCACTATAAAGTGCCCTGAATGCTCTCCTTGAAAAGCAGGTGTTATTTTGAAACTGGAGAGGATCTGGAGAAGGGTGACAAGTTATCACTGGATGTCCTTCAAATTTAACCACATGTTAAGGAGAGAACTCTGTTTACTGCACGTAGTATTAGACGTCATAGAAGAAAATGTATTTTTTTTACATAAACCCAGCATAACTAGCTGGAGGTTCACAGAGTGCCTGCTATACTGACATATGACTTTTTTTTGGACCAAGAAACCCCTCTTTAATAGAATGTATCTGTGGGCACAAGATCCTTTGGTCCTTTCACAGAAGATGTTAACCTGATGGAATGATGATATAGCTTCTTAAAGATTGAGCTAATGTACCAGCTTAGAGATGATACCCTGAAAAGATGTATCATGTACCTTAAATCAACAGTATATGATGTAATGTTCTCCAACAGGTAGAATATACAGGTCTAGGAACCTAGGTGTGGAAGGAGTGGTCTTATTATCAGCATTCCCCGTGACACAGTTGGGAAATTTATGCTTCCTCTCCTCATGAATCTTGGCTCTATGAGTGTAGCGTTTCTTGTCCCAGAAGGGGGAAGAATTTCAAGGGACACACAGGAAATATCCCATCCAACTTAAAGTTTCTTGTTACCTTGTGCTCCTCATGCCTGTACATAGCAGGCAAAGAGAGGAATTTCCATTCTGGTAGATGTAATGGACCCTGATCGTCCAAAGTAATAGAATTGCTGCTACATAGAAGAATAAGGAGAAAAAATTAGGTGACCCACTGGTACCCCCATGCCCAGCTTTATTATAATTGGGAAAATAGACAACCAGGACTAAAAACTCAGAGCAAGGGCAGGGAAGGAATGAATAATTGTGAACTAATAATACCATCTATCACAGCAAGTTAAACCAAAAATAATTTTGATTTGATCTGGATTGGAGCGAATTTCCTCCAGGTTCTACTTTGGGCTATTAATTACTTTCCATTATCATTAATAGTTGCCTTACTAGAAGCATTAATTTCCCATTTATCCTCTTATAATACTAGGACAATGCCACATAACGCTGCCCAGGCTCAGCATAACATTGTAGAAGGAGATTAGAATGTTGCATAGATTATTATTTTTTACAGAATTACTTTCAAGACAAATTGAATTTCATTGCCTAAGATGAATTTTTATGCTTTTGCAGAGAAGGGACAAATAGGTGTCAGCCGTTACAAAGTACATGGTAATGACATAATTGAAAGAAATCAAACAGATTTTTATACATGAGATTTAATGCTATCTTTGAATGAGCTTAAGGAGGTTTCTGTCAAGTTCCAAACACATGATTCATCACTGCAGAATACAAGTGACAAAATTAAGATTACTGTATTTCAATGGAGAGATAAAGAGGCTAATTCTCATCATCACAGCTATTTTTCAAACTCAAATACCAAGACAGCCTTGGGGTGAAGGGAATTGAGACTTCTCCAACAATTATTCCTCCCTGAAATCTATATGGTTCCAACAATTTTTATTACCAATATTAAACAGAGTTTCATTTTAAAATGCAACAGGATTGATGAAGAAATACGTCATAGAACATAGGAGGTGTCTTTTCACTATGAAGGCTGAACAAGTCCTATTATTCTGGATTAGTCCTCTCTGGGATGTAACCTTCTACAACCTGAGGGCCACCAAGAATGGTTGGATGCTTCTCATTAGGACAATCTGACTCTCTCAGTGTTGAATTGGAGGAGGATTCATTGTGGATGATGAAGAAAAAAGAATTGAGAATTTCTCCCATGTTTTTGGCTTGAGCTACTGAATGGATATGATGCCATTTGCTGAGATAAAAGGGGCTAGGGATGAAAAGAAACCATAAATCCATTGTAAATATACCTTCTTACTTCTTAAGCTATTGAGAGCTAGAAGTTTTGCTTTATTCATGAGGTTTTGATGATGGACTGCTTGAAAGGGAATTACTTGTCTTTCTCTTCTGCAATTCCTTTGATGGGACTCTCCATCTGAAACACTTCAGACAATGATTCTGAAGCTTGTTCTCTCTCTTCTCTGCATTCACTAGTATCACTCAGACTATTTTAGTGGGGTTTTAATTCTTTTTTTTTTCTTTCGAAGAAGTTTGTAGTGATATTGTTGTCTCATTCAATTTCAACTACTTCCTCAAGCTAAAATGTGTGCATAAATTTGCAACATGGTATTTCAAAGGCCAGACTTACTGATGGAAAACAGCACAAAACAGAAGGTTTCTTTTTATGCAAGAGAAGTTATATGACTAGAGATAACATATTTAGACATATCTAGGATCAGAAGTAGCCTTATTTATGGTCAAGAAAAGATAATGTAATTTGAAAAATTTACAACATCTGATTTCTGGAGATTTTTTTAAATTTTTTTTGTTGAAGTATAGTTTATTTACAATGTTGTGTTAGTTTCAGATGTACAGAGACAAATTTCACGTGACATTGCTTACATGTGGAATATAAAAACAAAATTTAAATGACACAAATGAACTTATATACAAAACAGCAATACACCCACAGACATAGAAAACAAACTTATGGTTACCAAAGGGGAAATGGGGGGAGGGATAAATTAGGAGTTTGGGATTAACACATCTGATTTTTATTACCAAATAACAATTCCATTGCCTGCCCTTCATTCATTTCAGTTTTTTTTTTTCTTTAGATCTTGAAAGTTGCTCTTCAGTTAATAGTATTTTCCTTGCTTGGTAACCTCTAATCTCTTCAAAGACTATGGTCCAGGAAACTAAATGTACTGCCTTTGAGCATAAAGTCAGACCAGAGTTAGGATCTAACCTTTCCTTCTTATTATCTAAAACAGTACAGGAAATTGAACCACTCAGAGTGAAGGCAAGAAGCAAGATCAAGCAAACAAGTGCTGTGACCTGACCATGAAGATATTATTGAAATTGGTCTTAAGAGATTTCACTCTTCTCAGGAATTGGCAGCCCTTCATATTCTTCTAAGGATTGGCAGCACTTCAAGAATAAAAAAGAGAGAAGAAAGAAATATTGCAATACTCTAACAATGCAGCTGAAGGCTACTGTGGTTCATGAATTTCTTTATATATGTTAACTTGTTTAAACTTGGCAACAACCCTTTGAGTAAGGTGTTTAGGAGAGTTAGAGGAGGTTGCAGAGGATAAAAGTTACACACTTAGTAGTCAGGTAGGTAAGATTAAGACCCAGATCTGTATATCATGCTTCTATCACTCTCTCAAGAGGAGAGATGAATGAGCTGTAGACCTTGGTCTTAAAGGTTTTAAAGAGTATTGAACTACAACTATTTTCAGAGGAGGAGGTAAATTTACCACAAATTTGAGAACTACCAAAAAAGTTGAGAGTGTATTAATCAGGATTTTCCAAGGAAATAGAACCAATAGGAGATAGATAGATAGATAGATAGATAGAAAGATAGATACATTGATTTACGATAAGAAATTAGCTGACAGTATTATGGAGACTAGCAAGTCCAAAGTCTACAGTGGGGGCCAGGCTCAAGACCCAGGAGATCCAGTGGTACAGATGAAGTCTGAAAGCCATCTGTTGGAGAATTCTATCTTGTTCAGGGAGGTTGTATTTTTGTTGTTGTTGCTGTTGTTCTTCTATTCATGCCTTCAACTGATTGGATAAGGCCCACCCACATTACGGAAGGCAGTCTGCTTTACTCAAGTCCACCGATTTAAATTTTAATTTCATCCAAAAATACTCTCATAGAAATGCCCAGAATAATAACTGTCCAACTATCTGTGAATCCTGGAAAAGTAGTAGTAGTCCAGGAAAGTTGGCATATAGAATTAATCATCACAGGTGATTACAATAAAAACTGGCTCAGTAAAAACTAACTAAGGGAACCCTCTTGCACTGCTGGTGGGAATGTAAACTGATACAGCCACTATGGAGAACAGTATGGACATTCCTTAAAAAAACCAAAAATACAACTACCATAAGACCCAGCAGTCCCACTACCCAGCTTATACCCTGAGAAAACCATAATTCAAAAAGAGTCATGTACCACAATGTTCATTGCAGCTCTATTTACAATAGCCAGGACATGGAAGCAACCTAAGTGTCCATCGAAAGATGAATGGAATATACAATGGAATATTACTCAGCTGTAAAGAGAAACGAAATTGAGTTATTTGTAGTGAGGTGGATGGACCTCGATTCTGTCATACAGAGTGAAGTAAGTCAGAAAGAGTAAAACAAATACCGTATGCTAACACATATATATATGGAATCTAAAAAAGAAACCCCAAAAATGGCCATGAAGAACCTAGGGGCAGGATGGGAATAAAGATGCAGACCTACTAGAGAATGGACTTGAGGACATGGGGAGGGGGAAGGGTAAGCTGGGACAAAGTGAGAGCGTGGCATGTACATACATACACTACCAAACGTAAAACTGATAGCTAGTGGGAAGCAGCCGCATAGCACAGGGAGATCAGTTCAGTGCTTTGTGACCACCTAAAGGGGTGGGATAGGGAGGGTGCGAGGGAGAGAGACGGAAGAGGGAAGAGATATGGGGATATATGTATATGTATAACTGATTTCCTTTGTTATAAAGCAGAAACTAATACACCATTGTAAAGCAATTATACTCCAATAAAGATGTTAAAGAAAAAAAAAAACAGTGTGCTACTAGTATAAAAACAGACATATAGACCAATGGAATAGACTACAGTGTCCAGAAATAAAACCTTGAATATATGGTCAAATGATTTTCAACAAGGGAGGCCAAGACTGTTCAATGGAGAAAAGACAGTCTTTTCAGCAAATGATGCTGGGAAAACTGGATATCTGCATAAAAAGAATGAGTTTGGAACCTTTTCTAATACCATGCCCCAAAACTACTCCAAAATTGACCCATGACCTAAATATAAGACCTGAAATCATAGTACTTTTAGAAGAAAACAAATCAAAATCTTCATGACGTTGGATTTGATTTTTTGAACATGACAACAAAATACAAGCAATAAAATTAAAAAATAGACAAATTGGACTTCATGAAAATTAAAAGATTTTGTTCATCAGAAGATACTATAAACAGAGTATAAAGGCAACCCATAGAATGGGAGAAGATATTTGCAAATCATATATCTGATAAGAAATTAATATCTAGAAGATACAGAGAACTCCTAAAACTACAAAACAAATTAACAAACAAGCTGATTTTAAAATGGACAAATGATTTGAAGAGACATTTTTCCAAGGAAGATATACAAATGTCCAATAAGCATATGAAATGAAGTTCAGAATCACTAATCATTAGGTAAATGCAGATCAAAGTTATGGAGAAATACCACCTCGCATCCACTAGGGTGACTACTATCCAAAAAAGAAAATAACAAGTGTTGGTGAGGAGTGGAGAAATTGAAGCCCTTGCACACTGTTGATGGGAATGTAGAAAGGTATAGCCAATGTGAGAAATAGTATGAAAGTTCCTCAAACAATTAAAAATAGAATTACCATATGACAGTAATTCTACTTCTGGGTATATACTCAAAAGAATTGAAAGCAGGGACTCAAAAAATATTTGTACACCCATGTTCATAGCAGCATTTTTCACAATAACTAAAATGTGGGAGCAACCCAAGTGTCCATTGACAGATAAATGAATAAAAATTATATATTTGTTTATATATATATGTACATACATATACACACATAGATATATTCACACACACACACGATGGAATATTATTTATAATATTCCTTATAAAGGAAGGAATGTCTGATACATGCTACAACATGGATAAACCTTGAGGACATTATGTTAAATGAAACAGCCAGTCATCAAAAGACAAATACTGTATGATTCCACTTTTATGAGGTACTTAGAGTACTCAGAATCAAGAAAGAAAGTAGAAGGGTGGTAACCAAGGGCTGAGGGAGGAGAAGAATGAGGTGCTACTATATATTCGGTATAGAGTTTCAGTTTTTCAAAATGAAAAGAGTTTTGGACGTGAATGATGAAAATGGTTGCACAAAAATGTGAATCCACCCTATATTGCTGAACTGTGCACTTAAAAACATTCTTTAAAAAACAAAATTTAATAGTGTATATATATCAATCCCAATGTCCCAATTTACACACTACTTTATATAAAATAGATAACTAATAAGAACCTACTGTATGGCACAAGGAACTCTACTCAATACTCTGTAATGACCTATATGAAAAACGAATCTCAAAAAGAGTGGATATATGTATATATATAACTGATTCACTTTGCTATACAGCAGAAACTAACACAACATTGCAAATCAACTATACTCCAATAAAAATTAATTTAATTTTTTTTTAAAAGCACTGAAGTTTGCAGACCTGAGAGCTGTTATGAATAGCTAAAGTAACTTTCCCATCTGAATCATCCAAAATGACTCTTACTCAGTTGTTCATAAAATACCTATTGAGGTTCTGGAACAACACTGGAGATGCAAAGAAGAGATACCTTCAAGGGTCTCATGGCCCTGTGGGTAAACCGAGAAATCACAGAGTAAAGAAAACAAAAATAGAAGTGTGTACAGAGTACAAACAGAGCAAGACATGAGGGAAAATTCTGATTTAAAGATGAGTAAATGGGTTCAAGAAAGCCCTCATGGAAGACTGCAATAGCTGGAGCTGGTCTAAAATGAACCTAGGGACTTCTCTGTTGGTCCAGTGGTAAAGAATCCTCCTTCCTATGCAGGGGACCTAGGTTTAATCCCTGGTCGGGGAACTAAAATCCCACATGCTACGGGAAAACTAAGCCCGTGTGCCACAGCTACTGAGATTGTGCTCCTCAACAAGAGAGCCCAAGTGCCGCAAACTACAGAGCCCACGCACTCTGGAGTCTGCGCTCCACAACTAGAGAGAGGACCTACACACCACAACTAGAGAGAAGCCCTCCGCAACGAAGACCGACACAGCCAAAAACAAAAAAGAAAATAAATTTAAAAAATAAATAAAATGAACCTAGAATTTAATGAAGAGGAATAAGTAAAAGGAGCACTCCAGGCAGAGAGAAGATTCAAGGCTAAGGACTAAAACATCAAAGGACAATTTTAGCTATGCACCACATAGAGAGAAGTCTAGTGTGGGAAAAACCCAAGTAATTCCACCTTGAGCGTTGACTGTGTGTTGTAGGGTGAGCCACTCAATCTTTCTAAAATTCACCCTCCCCATCAGTAAAATAAGGATAACAGTGCCTACCTTATAAGGATATTGTGATAATTAAATGTGTTTAGGGGTGTTTATAGTGTGGTACAGATGCTGTCACGTGGGAAATGCCCACTCAATTATAGCTTATGACTATATATTCCTCAGAGAATACATGCCAGACAAGCCTCCTGACTGAGCCTCACAACCTGTCCATTTGGACCTTAGGAATACAGCTGACATGGAAAATGCTGAAATGTCCTGTCAAAGAAGCTGATCCCTGCAAGTGAAAGTTTAGTGAAGGCTGTAGAAGGCCAGCAAGCTGTGAAGGAGAGACTCCCTCTCTGAGCAGACTCCTTCAGAGATATAAATCAACTCCCTCAGAGCTATAAATCAACTCCCTCCACTCCAGCCTTGATAACTTTATATTTAGAGCCTGGAGGCTGCTTTTCTTTCTCCAAACCAGGACATGGCAATAAGTTACTGATTCCAACTGGTGCAGGGCCAGGTCAGATGACCTTTCACACAGCATAGGGCACTGACCTAGAGAAGAATGTGCATCCATGTGAGAAATTCTTAAACATGACACAGGAAGTGAGCTTAAGAAAACAAGATCTCCAGAGTCCATGCTTCTCCTTCGGGATGGAAATTCCTCCCAATAGCAGCAACGTTAGCCTAGTCTTGATCTAAACCTTGTAATCTTCCTGACCCCATCCCCTACTTCTCTCACACCAACCTTTTGAAACTACTTCCAGGTCCTCATATATTAACTTCTCTTTCAATTCTCCAAACATTTGCAGGCCAGAATCCCTTGGCCTGAAGCACTTCTCCACCCTCTTTCAGCTAGTTAATTTCTATGTACCCTTCCAAAAACACTCAGCTCCAGCTTAATCTCTCTTCTAAGAAGTTTTCTTGGTCATTCCCTTCCCACTCAGATTCTGAGGTCCCACATCTGAGCTGCATCACCCATCAACTGACAATCCCGACATTTTCATGGTATTCTGTGCATGTTAACTGTCAAATAATATCATGCTGTTTTATAATAATTTATTTCCTTGCCTTTCCCATTTGAAGGAGTGTTCCTTAATGACAGGTTCCAAGTTCCATTCATCTCAGTTTCCTCAATGGCTAGTATAATGCATTCAATATGTATATGTTTTCCTTCAAGTTTTATTGATGTTTAATTGACATACATCTCTGTATAAGTTTAAGGTGTACAGCATAATGATATGACTTATATGCACCATTAAATGATTATCACAATAAGTTTAGTAAACATTTATCACCTCATATAGATATAAAACTAAAGAAATAGAAAACAATTTTTGTGATGATAATTCTTAGGATTTACTCTTAACAACTTTCATCTATACATACAGCAGTGTTCATTATATTTGTTATGTGTACCTTACAACCCTAGTAAGTACTTATCTATCTTATAACTGATAGTTTTTACATTTTGATTGCTTTTATCCAATCCCCCCAACAGACACACACCTCTGGTAACCACAGATTTGATCTCTTTTTCTATGAGTTTGCTTGTATGTTTGCTTGTTTGTTTTTGAAGTATAAATGACCTACAACACATGTTAGTTCCTGTTACACAACATAGTGATTTTTTCCTATACATTTCAAAATGATCACCATGACGAGTCTAGTTATAATATGTCACCATGCAAAGATATTACTTTCAAAGGAAACAAAAACACTCATTAGAAAAGATATATGCACCCCTATGTTCATTGCAGCATTACTTACAATAAGTGCCCAGCAACAGATGAAAGGATAAAGAAGATGTGGTATACATATGCAATGGAATACTACTTAGCCATGAAAAAAATGAAATCTTGCCATTTGCGACAATGTGATGGACCTTGAGGTAATGTATTATGCTAAGTGAAGTAAGTCAGAGAAAGACAAATACTGTATTTCACTTATATGTGGAATCTAAAAAACTAATGAACATACATTAAAAAAAAAACAGTTATAGATACGGATGACAACCAAGTGGTTACCAGAGGAGGGGAGGATGGAAGGAAAGAAGTAGGTAAGGAAGATTAAGAGGTACAAACTTCCAGCTGCAAAATAAATGAGTCATGGGTAAGAAATGAACAGTGTGTGGAATATAGTCAATAACTAAGTAATATCTCTGTATGGTGGTATATTGCATTCAGTATATTTTTAATGCATGGATGAAGGGATAGACGAATAGAAGGAGGGAGGAACAAAAAGAGGAAAGAAGGTAAAGAGGAAGCATGAGTCTCTCAAATCTCCCTTCCCACTACCTACCACCACAGTGGACAGACCTATGTTCCCAGCTAGTTTCTTCTTATTGAAGTGATCTACACCTTGCTTATTGGTGCCATTCCACTGAAAGTTTTCTCAAGCCTATAATTTACTCTAAACAATCACCTCTTTGGACATCTTTTGATATGATATTGCAGAAAAAGCATGTGTTTTGGACTCCTCCAGACATCTGTTTAATCCCTCTCTGCTATTTAAAATCTCTCTGATGTTAGGAAAGTTATTTCACATTTTTGCCTCATTTTCCTCATCTGTAAACACATTATTTATTATACCCACCTTGAAAATAAGAGTAAAAGGACATGAGGAACGTTTGAGTTGTGGGGACTTTTATTAGGACCTAAAGCAATCAGCAGGGGATCTCTCAGCCCTTGGAGTTATTATGAGGTTTTTCTGTTTCATTCACTTTTTGAAACCCCAAGGAACTTTTGTAAGTAAACATTGTAAAAATGTCTTCTGCTTCTTGCAATCACACACCTAGTGAACTAATAAAATTAGACTTCCTCTTGGCTCAACTTATGACTCCCTTAGCTTAAATATTTCCTGCTAAATGGATCTTTTAAAGTCCTTGGGAAAACTATTTGCATTAAATATGCCAAGAAAATACATACCAACATAAAATTCAAATTAGTGAGAAAAAAATCAAGTTCACAATAAATAAATAGGCATTGCATATGCATACCTGCTAGAGGCAAGTAATTAGTAGTGAGGTCCAAACAGAGCAAAGTTCCAAATTTGATTCCATCATCACATACTCTGACCTACACAAAGTTAGTTAATTTCTCTCAGCCTCAGTTTCCCCATCCATAAAATAGAATCAAAACAATATCTTTGTAAGAAAGGTAAGGTGAAGATTCAATGAAAATTCCCTCATATTCAGACAGGTAAATTTAAATACTAATGAGATGCAATTTATACCTACTATATTAAAAAAAAGAATTTTAAGTGGTAATACCCACTGCTGGCAGTGTAGTTGGGAAACTAATCTGTTTGTACTTTTCTGGAAGCAAGGCAAATGATTTCAATGCTTTAAAAAAATACACAGTGGAGAGTCATATAGCGATTTCAAGAAATATTTACAGATTTTCACCCAAAATTCTATCCCTGGTTATTTATTCTAAAATAGGAATTTTCAGCTCTTTTGAAGAACCCTGGGACTACCTCTCAGAGGTAGGGGAGGGTGGCAAGTAAGCTTTATTTTTGCTTATTATATATATTGAAAGTCTGCAATATTTGAGAGAGGGGAAACATATTTTTACTTAAAAAAATTATCCTTTGGAAACAGTTGTTCAAAGGCAATAATCCAAAAGGTAAAATGTTATAAACACAATAAATTTTAATTAAGCAATAACTTATATAAGATTGAAAATAATGTGAGTTGACTAAATATCCGACAGAGTGTAAATTTTTTTAAATGATTGTTCACTTGATAAAATGCTTTGCAATTTAAAAAAGTAATCACTTTGAAGAATATATTCTAACACAGTAATAGGAATAGATGCAGGAGGAGGAGTGGAAGGAAAGCTAACATTTTAACATTTACTGCTGATTATATATCAGACACGGAGCTAAGCACATGTACAGAATGTGGGGAAAGCCTATGGTATCCATTATGTGAAAACAACAGAATTAAATACACTATATATCCATCATCATTATAACTTAACCAAGTATTTATTTTAAGTTCTCTTATAGTTCCCGACCTGTATGCTCATGGTCGGGAACTATAAGAGAACTTAAAATAAATACTTGATTTTCTAAGATGGAGAGGTGAATAGTTTTCTTTCTTCTGTTTCCTTTCTGTTTCTTTAATATTGGTTTTGTAATAAAAGAAAATTATACTCTAATCTGAGAAGAAATTTATAATGAAAAGCCATATTTTCCAGTTTGAAAGAGAACAACTGAAAGGTTTTCCAGTTTTCCAAAAATGCCTGATAAACAGATTGTTGAAAATAAACCCGTTATAATAAAAAACATTTTGTCGTTGTTATTTTTTTTTAATTAATAGAAGCACAGCAATTCCGAGACTGCAAATAGAAACTAAGAATTACAATAGCCTCCTAGCTTCCATGTCTGTCCTCCTCCACTCAATTCCACTCGGCAACCAGAGTGATCGTTTTAAAAGCAGATTGTACCACTCCCCTGATAAAAATTTCCAAAGGCTTCCCCTTGCACTTATAAAATAATCTAAGCTCCTTACCATGACCCATGGGGCCTTACCTGACTTAGTCCTCACCTCTCTCTTTAGATTTGTCCTTCCCATCCTGCCTTGTGTTCTCCATATTCTAGCCACATTGATCCTCATTCTTCTTTCTCAAGATGAATCTACCTCAGGGCCTTTACACTTGCTCTTCCATTGTCTTGAACATTTTTCCTCCTAAGATTTTCTCCAGATGGTTGCCTTTTCATTTCTTAGATCTCCTATCAATAACCACTGAACTGTTGGACTCTTACAATGTACCAGGCTCTGTATTCAGTGCTAGTGGTCAGCAGCTTACAGGACCAGACCCAGCACCTAAGGAGATCAGGACTTTGTGGAGCACTCAGGGGGTAAACTTGCAAGCACAATTCACTGTGATATGTGCAGTGGGTGCTGAGAAAACAGAGGAGACATGGCAGGGAAGTTGGAGTTGCAGAACCAAGGCTTGCAGGATCAGGAAAACAAATTCCAAAAGAAGTTATATCTAAGCTGAAAGATGAGCAAGAGAAAGCAAGAGAATTGGTAAACAAATTGTCCCAGCCACAGGGACCAAGGGAAAGGGTGTCTCATTCAGGAACTGTGAGTACTTTGCTTGAGACTCTAGAGCCTAGTAGGTTCACCCAGAACTCTGCATACACAGGTAGAGTTCTTAGTCATCTTATTTAAGAGGTAGGAATTCTTGGATCTCAACCAATTCACCCAAGGGTCAATTGCCAAAAAAAAGAAATGATGTGCTGCTGTCCTCATAGCTCTACAAATTCCCAGTGCTGACCTGACTTTCCTCCCACTCAGGTTTCTCAGGAGAGTGGTGGTGGATCCTAAGTTTTCTGGATGGTATCCTAACAGCCTCCCTTCTCCTTCTAGATTAATCAAGGGTATTTGGGTCAGTCCACTCACCCAAACTGCCTCAGAGATAAGAAAGCCCAGAAGCCCCAAGGAGATTAGATTTTATGCTTAACACCCAGGACCCCAAGGGAAAAGAGGACAAAGGTTTGACCATGGACTTTGAAAGGCACTTCATCCCACCATGCTCAGCTGCATCTTCTGAGCTGTGTGCGGATGGGGACTATAAAGAAGGACTGTATGTGTTTTTCTTGTTTTCTCACCAGTATAGGTTAATACTAAAATAAGGGGCAGATTGGGGTGAAGTGGAGAACAGAAATAACCCACATCCCAACAATAAACAACCCTTGGGAAGAGTCTGAAATGCCAATAACCTGGTTCCTACCCTTGTATTATATCTGAAACTGCTATAACAAAATACCATAGACTGGGAGGCTTAAACAACAGACATTTATTTCTCACAGTTTTGCAGGCTGGAAAGTCTGTGATCAGGGTGCCAGCATGGTCAGGCCCTGATGAGAGCTCTCTTCTTAGCTTGCAGACAGCTGCCTTCTTGCCTTATCTTCACATGACTTAGAGAGAGGAGTAAACTCTTTGGTCTCTTCTTTTAGGGCACTAATCCCATCCTATGTACCCCATCCTCATGATCTCATCTAAACCTGTGTATCTCCTAATGGTCCCATCTCAAAATACATCACCTTGGGGGATTAGACCTGCAACATATGAATTTTGGGGACACACAATTCAGTCCATAGCACCTACTGACTCTGACTTTCTTGGGAGTTCTCTGTTTCATCCCTTTTCTGTTCTTTCCATCCCCTCCCCTTGTCAAATAAACAGTACAACACGAACAACAGCTACTTATAGTTATAAAACACAGTATGCCAGATACTGTTCTAGAGGCTTGATGTGTATTAACTCTTTTAATCCATGCATAAGCCAAAGAGGCCAGAACCACTATTATCCTAGTTTTACAGATTATAAAACTGAGAGAGAGGTTAAGAAACTCCAACAAGGTCAACCAAACAACCCTGCGACAGAAGGAATCCTAAAGATGTAAGGGCCAGCTGGATTTGATAGATCCAGACTGAAATGAGGAGGGTGTTGCAGGCAGGGGGAGAGGTGGTGAGAGGGGGGGTGTCCATAGGGAGTCACAAAGTGGGTTCAAAGGAGCATGAGGATGCACTAAGCACTCTGGACCGCACCTCCTCTGACTGTGCATCCCTTCACAGTGCTTTGCATGGGCTCAGCCCACAGCACTCAAATGATTAGGTCATCCGTTATGGAATACAAACTCTACATTTTCAGAGCTCCTTCAGGAGGTCCATGTTTCTGTGTCCTGAAAATGATTTTTGACTCTTCTCATTTTTAAAGTATCTGAAAAGAGAAACCTATTAAGAAAATGGATAAGGAGGAAAACAGGTCAACTTGAAGCTAATATCTAAGGAAGTTCATTAATTCAGCTTTTGGAGAGGGTGTATCCATATTTGTGGAAAGGAAATTTGATGGCAGCAGTCCTGGGAATTGTTTTCTAAAACATAATTGGCAAAGGAGCATTTTGTGAATGCTGCTCTAAACAGAATTGTCAGGGGAGGAGCCCCTCCAATTATGGCCACTGTAGATGAAGGATCTATATTCAAAGGCGTCATTGTGAAGATGCAGGCGAAGGGGTAGAATTAGTGAAATAATAGAAGTTAATTTCTATTTTCCTCTATCTGAGTGAATGAGGCATATAATTAAGTCAAATCACCTTCACCCACTTACACGTATGCTGAGCACGTGTGCACATGCACACACACTCACACAGAGCCTCTTCTGTGTCTATATTCACAGCCACTCACACCAGAGGGGCATCAACACAAAAATAATCAGTTTTGTGTAAAAAGAACCACACCATTTTTTCATACGACACTCACCGCCATTTTGTGGCTTGACCTGTTCCTTTATTAGGAACCCATTCATTGTTACCTTATGGTAGCAATGATGATTGTTAAATCACTTCTGATGATTTAGATAGCAGATGTTGATTTCAGTCCCGACTAGATCAAAAGGAACTGTATAAGCTTATCCTGGTCCTCAATTCCCTCACCATACACCTGCAATGATAATATGGAAAGGGGCAGTGTATTTTTTTACCTAAAGGATGCAGATTTTCCTGATAAAGAACCTGAGAGCTAATGTAAATGAAGAAACCATATTTCCTTGCTGCAGAATTGCCTAGACTGAAACACCTTCCCCATGGGAAAAATTTCTTTCTTGTCTGCACATTTGTTCAGCTGGACACTCAGTCCCTGCACATTCCTGAACCAAAACATCTGGCAAACTGCCAGATACCGAGCCCCAAGGGTTTGATGAAGATCATGAACTCTGCCAAGGGCAACTCAAGCTCCTGTCCTTCCCAGGTCTGGCACTAGGGTGAGGCAAGTGAGGCACGTGGGGGGGGCAACATTTAAGGAGATGCCTGCCTACTGTCAGGTCATCCAAGTGCCAGGTCCTTACATTTTATACGCCAGGTACCTCACTTACCTTACCCTTGTCTCAGTCCTGGTCTTTCTCCAGGTTTTGAAACTTCCAAGCCTTGAGTCATACTTCTCACTGTGACATCCCTAGTGCTTTGGGAGAACATGCTACTAGTTCACCATTTCCCTCTACAATGTCCCTCATCCTTCCCAAAAAGTTTAGCTAACTTCCAGCAGTTTAACCCACATATTAGGCAGGCCCTTCTTCTTCTCTTAAAAGACACTGTTTGGGGCTTCCCTGGTGGCGCAGTGGTTGAGAATCCGCCTGCCGATGCAGGGAACACGGGTTCGTGCCCCGGTCCGGGAAGATCCCACGTGCCGCGGAGCGGCTGGGCCCGTGAGCCATGGCCGCTGAGCCTGTGCGTCCGGAGCCTGTGCTCCGCAAGGGGAGAGGCCACAGCAGTGAGAGGCCCGTGTACCACACACACACACACACACACACACACACACACACACACACACACAAGACACTGTTTGTTGGATATAAGCACCTTCCTTTCTCTTTTTTGCTGACCTCACAGCTTTCTGGGGAAAGAATCAAACTGCACACTTGTGGTCCCTGGAGGATACACATCTTACTCAAGATTAGTATTAGGACAGTGTTTATCAGCCTTTTAAAATTATTACCATCATCTTCTGGGCCAGCTCCCTAAAACACACATTCTCAATAGGGGAAATACTACTTCCCCCAGGAGCTTTTTAGACATTTTTTTGTCCTGCTTGATCCTCCCTTCATAGAATTTTAATAGTACAGGTATACTAAATACCTGTTTATATTGTCAAGTAGAGCTCAGCTTTGGAGGGCAACAAACTGTTGTGTTACTTAACATTTTTTCACCCTCATCACCCTAAGGATGGCCCTTAGGTGTGATATTGTCCCCATTGAGCGTCAAAGTATTCAGGAGCTGGCCCAGGAAGATGGTAGCCAGATTCTCCTTATGTGCTGTTCATCTCTTACAAGGGATCACAGTATAACCCTTATTCTCACAGTGTAATCCCTGGTTGATTACAGACTTAGAGGCTAAGCTCCATAGGTTAAGAGAACTAAATTTTCAGGAAAGTTTTAGGCAGTGGGAGCCTTCACTTTTCCATATTTTCTCCCAATCTTGTGGTTTCATGCGGGTGTTTCCCTGGTTTTTCTCCCCAGCTGGTAGAGGAGATCAGGAGGGTTTAGTAGTCACTGGTCCACTTTTCTTTCTTGGTGTAGTTAATCTATTAAGAATCTACAGGTCTTGGGGGTTCGTTCTCCCATTTTCTTTCTACCCAGATCTGGCATAAGGTGATGATCCTGCATAGGTGTGTCTGTCTGGTGGACCTAAACTTTCCTTCAAGAAATCGTCCTAAACTCTAGACTTGAGGCAGAGTAAATGAGCATGCTCATTTGGCCACAGCTCTAAAGCCACGTTCTCCAATTATTCACCGGTAGTAAAACTAATCATTTGACCTCCATCTTTTCCATGCCTTATTGTCTTAATGCTCATTATGCTCTAAATTCAGGAAGGGAAAAAAAGAGGTGTTACTTGTATGTTTCCTAACACTCTAACACATAACTTCCTCACGTAGGTTGTAGGCTTTCAAGAGTACAAATCATGAGTTATATTCCATCCACTGTCCTGGAATCTAGTATAATATATTGAAGATAGTATGTTTCATTAAATATGTTTGGATAATTGACTGATGAATAAAGTATTTCTTTGAACTGGTGTTCAGAAATATTTATTTCAGTCTTGATCCTAAGATAAATAGGCTGTGTGCTCCTGAATAAGTCAATTTTGTGGTCCTCAGTTTCTCCACATGAGAAATGAAGATCAGTGCTCTGTGTATCTGAAGGTCCTTTCAGCTCTGCTTTTCTAGGCTGCTGTGGCACAAATGCATAGATATGACGTAAGCTAAAAATTTAAGGGGATGGGATATCAGGCAAGGAAAGAAATCCCATGGGATGTCCATAGTCCTAAACTATAATTGTTTAGTAGGACAATATTGCTTCTTCTCAATTTCTCAGGACCTGGGTGAGAGCTACTCAACCTTTCCTAGGAATCCTGGAGCAACTAGGAAAGGAGAACAAGGTGGGAGGAGAGGGATGAATGAGAGAGGAAAGGAAGGAGAGAGAATGAGGGAGAGACCAGAGAGATGGTCAGAGAGACAGAGGCAGAGGGGGAACCACAGAGAGGCAGAGAGAAAGAAACATAGAGGCAAATGGAGACAGAATCAGAGAGTGAGATAGAGGAAGAGAGAGAATCAGAGAATCTGAGAGATAAAGACTGATAAACAAAGACACATACAGAAACAGGCAGGGTAGAGAAAAAAAAGAGAGAGAGACCAAAAGACAGACTCAGAAAGCGATAGAAGCACAGAGAGAGTCACAGAAAGAATCAGGGAAAGAGACAGAGAGGAAGAGATTGAGACAGAGACAGAAAGAGAGAGCGAGCTCAGGACCTGCTGGTGAGACATAGCCACTGAGAGATTTCCAGGGACAAAAAGGAGAAAAAGAAAAAAGGCATTTTATAACCTTTTCAAATGATCACGATTACTGAGATTTTTCCTTGCAGGTACCCTGGGAGGAGGTGGAAGCCTTGGCTCTCTCCTCCTCCAATGCTCTGCTTATGCACAAAAGACAAAGTTACTTGAGTCCTGGGTGCTGTTAAATGCTCTCTTGCCTTCATTTACAATGTGCTAAAACATGATGTTCCTTGGGAGATCTCATGTAGGAGAAAAGTCCCCGTAGCCAAGAATAGCAGGGGCCTCTAGGCTTCCTCCCCAACCACGGCACCACCAAGAGCAGGAGCGTGTTCACGCTTCAACTTCATGAGTTTGCAACCTCAGTTTAATAGGCCCAGCAGTGCCAACACCAAACAAATCCCTCCCTGGCCCAGAAGCAACCCCATCCCCAGGCTGAGCACCTAAGAAAGCACTTGCTTAAAGTAGGAAGCTGCAATTCTGGTAAGGAGTCCACTTGCTGCCAAAACTTGCTGATTCTCGTGTTCCCTCCAAGGAGCCTGTGAGTTCCTGATTCATCTCTGCTTTTCTGGACTTCAGGGGCTGTCCACTTGAATGGTACCTTCAGTCATTTGTCTCAATTTGTGTTCAAGCATCAGTAGCAGTCCACACATGACTCCTCTTTTCTGTTTGCCTTTTTAGGCCCATCCTACTTCTCAATCTTTCCTTTCTCTTCTGGATCCATTCTGCTGATTAGTGGAGATTAGGAAAAACCAAAAACAAACTGAAAAACCACCCTCCGCGCATTGACTTTAATCCATCTGTCCCCACGAACACAGACTGTATTATTCTGCAGGAGCTGTCACATTTCTACTTAAGTGATACTGTGGTATACATTGTGCTCATTGCATGTCTATAGTAAAAGAACCTAGCATGGTGCCTGTCACTTAGTAGGTTCTCCACAAATACTTTGAATAAAGTAATGAGCTTTGATCTCCATTTTATCATTCTTCCTTACAATAACACATGGCCAATGAGTGAGGTTCACACTGAAGCAGGGCCTCAGTGGGCTTCCTACAGGAAGTAGGAGGGCTTTAATTCCCTTCTGACTTCCTGGATGTGCCAAAGAGGAGTTGAATCATCTGGGACCACCAGGGTATAATGTAAAGGCCATGGGAATTGGAATATGGAGAGGTGGGATATCCTCCTGGTGCTACACATTTGTTACTTGACGGATATCAATTCCATTATTTCTAAAATATGGGTAACAAAACCTACCTTGCTTACCTCTCATGAGGGTCTAAGGTTTGTGTAAATGATAAGAACTTAATCTCCTGCCCTTGTTTTAGGTTGTCTCCAGTGTCATTAACTCAAGGCCAATAAAAAAGAGTTCATTTTAAGTTCCATGGAGAATAGTGCCTGGCTACATAGTAGGCACTTAATCAATATGTATTGAATAGGGGAATGTTCTTAGTCCCCTCCCTCAACTCTCTTTTAGTCTGTCCATTCTATACCTACCTGACTTCTGGATGTACAGCTTTCTCTTCCTTTTCAATCCAGACCCTTGTGTCCTTGGACTAAAGGATGAAAGAATTTCCTCACTTCTCGTGATCTTCAGTGTTCCACTGGACATGGACAGTATTTACCCTCTGATCTCATCAACACCACTGTCTCTAGAACTCATGTTCTTTGGGGGATTTTGACCACATTATCTTCCTCACTTCAAACTCACATTTCATATCAAATCAATAACCAATAAAAATAACCTCTCTGTGTGTGAAACAGGCCATGAGAGAGGAAGGAATTTCTAACCCACATTGGTATCAGAGATTTAAAGGGAAACGCTCTGCCCCTGGGGTCTTGGAGAAGTGGGAGGAAAAGGAGTTAGAGGGCTGGCCCCAAAAGGAAGGGGTAGAATTGAAGTTACTTGATCAATCACCCATTCTACTTAATAGTGTCCTTCTCAGTCCTTTTAAACTCAGATCTGGGTCTCAGAGGTCAGTCTCTTATACTCTCCAAGGAGAACAGCAATGCCCCGCCTGTGAGGATGAAGAGGCTTTCTAAATATCTGGAAAATTTCTAAGGAGAAGCAGCACTGCTTTTGTGCTCTCTGACCACTTCCCCAGGCATAACCCACTAATAAAAACAGCCTCAAAATTCAGGCTACATCTGAGTCCAAATTTTCAAGCCTTCACTGTTAATCCTTTTTTAATTGACATGGAATGTATCCCCAACTATTAATGGAAAGTGTACTTTCTGGAGTCTAATTAAATGCTCTAATCACATTTCTACCATTAAAATGGTTTTAGGTTTTATTGGTGTTTTTTTTTTTTTTTTTCTGATGAGCTGTTTACTCTGCTGGTAACTACAGTGTGGATGAAAGGGGAAGATTCAAAAACAGATCCAAAAACTCAAAAAGAAATAGCTTTGCTATTGATAAAAAATAATAACGTCCTGGAAAGCAGGGGGTGGTAAGAAATCCTAAATTTATTGCTGCTGTATTGAATACACAAATGTCACTTCCTTAAAGAGAGAAAATTAGTTTTTAAGCCTGGTTTAGCAGCCAGAATCTCGGGCTGTGTGCATAATATTGGATTTTCCAAGGCTTCTATGATGCCCCGACGTGGGGTGTTTTGCATGCAAATCGCAAATTATATAATGCTAAAGGTGTTATATAAGGAAAAAACGAAGACTGTGTTTTCATTCCTTTTTTTTTTTTTTTTCAGTCTCCTCTTCAATCTTTCTGGTCCTTTGACTCCAGCTGACATTTATTGAGCACTTACTGTGTCTTAGGTGCTCTTATATCATTTTAAACTTGTGACAATTATTTGAAAGAGTTAGAATTATTCCTTTTTGGTGGATGAAAAAACTGAAGCTCCGAGAGTTTAAATGATTAAGCCATCCCCTAAGGAAAAGGTATTGCTCATTCTTTACACTAGAGCTTTTCAAATTTGGGCATGTATGAAAATCCTCTGAAAACACAGTTTCTTGGGCCCCACCCCCTGAGCTTATGATTCAGTAAGTCTGGGGTGGAGCCCAAAATGTGCATTTCCAACAAGTTCCCAGGTGATGCTGATACTTCTGGTCAGGAGACCCACTTTGAAAAGCACTGCTCTCCAACATGCTACCTCTTCCTCAGGTGCATTGACCTTGCAGCAAGAAGGGATTCCAAGAGGTCATTCAATGCATGTCTCTGCTTTAGATAGGTAAAATGTTAATTAGACCTGTTTTATAAATGTCTCATTAGAGAATTGTTGAGAGCAGAAAAGAATGTCCTATGCAGAGTCAGCCAGGTAGTAAGAACCAAGTTACTAACATTTATCATTAGGTTAACATTTAGCAGAGAGGACATTTTTAAAGTAGGCAGTCATCTAATAAACTAATTCCCCATTCTACTCCCTATCCTGTGAGCCAAACCCAGTGAGAAGTCAGTAGGCTGGTTGGAACCAGTTCCTTCCAGACACCATGATCCAAGCCTATCACCCATGATGGGGGCGTGGTGAGTGAATGAGGCTAGGGGTGGCAGGCAAGAAGGGTCCCTTAGTCCAGGCCTGGACCTCAACTTCTCCAAGGCCTTCATCCATTCCAGAAGGGGCTGTTCAGTTTCCTCACACAGTCCCAGTGAGAGACTGGGAGGTTGAAGGAAAACATTCATCATTTTATCTTAAACTTGTATATGCCCCCTGTAATACACTATGAACTAGTTTTTTAGTAATGTCTTAAGCTATTTTCTCTTAAGCTATTTGTACTCTTGCACTTGCAAAAAGTTTAATTGAGAAAGAGGCTTAAATATTTCAATATAAACATTTAAATAAGGTACAATTTTTGTAACCCTATTATATTTCTTCAAAAAAGAGTGAGCTGGGCCTCTCTCTCATTGT
Source organism: Physeter macrocephalus (assembly GCF_002837175.3). NCBI lineage: Eukaryota > Metazoa > Chordata > Mammalia > Artiodactyla > Physeteridae > Physeter > Physeter macrocephalus. Next base: position 103,143,260 of record NC_041220.1, read on the forward strand.
TGAAGAGATTCTAATCACGATACCTGTGAGTGTACAGCAATCACACTTCACAAAGCAGCATTTATCAATGTCTAAAGGAGAGAAGAATTGCAGAAAAATCCTGGATATGTGTGCAAGCCCACCACTCTCAGAACAGCCCCCGCCTGCCCTGGTGAAGTAGGAGGAGCATGGCCTCGTACATTGCCTGGCTATGAGATCAGGGAAAGCTCTGTCTGCAGAGTCTCCAATCAGTCTCCCCCTATCCTCCCGAAACCTATGCTCCACGCTGCACCAGGGTTGCTGCAGTAAAAATCAGGTCTGAGCACTGCATTCCCCTTTGGCACCCTCTATGGGGACAATGGTGTAGGACAAAGCCCTCATCCCTGAGCACAGATTTCTCCTCTAATCGTCAGTGATTGAGAGTGCCAGCTTTGTTTACAAGCCATCTCAAGGTTTTCATGAAAATAATTAGTGTATAAAGTCACAATCAAGAAAAACAGATATTACCATTTAGGGTTTCACTTCTGTTTGGATATGACTGCAATGAAATAGGGAAAGTTCAAATTTAATCACTATGTAAACATAAATACCTTTGCCTCTCCATATCCCTGGGTTTCACATTTGCAGATTCAACTAGCAGTGGATCAAAAATATTCGAAATAAAAATTCTAGAAACTTCCCCAAAGGAAAACTTGGATTTGCCCCATAATTAGATAGCATTGGCATAGTACTAGTTATTATATGCAATTTAGAGATGATTTAAAGTACATGGAGGTTGTGTGTAGGTTATATGCAAATATACACCATTTTCTTTTTTTTAAAAAACATCTTTATTGGAGTATAATTGCTTTACAATGGTGTGTTAGTTTCTGCTTTATAACAAAGTGAATCAGCTATACATATATATATATATCTCTTCCCTCTTGCATCTCCCTCCCTTCCACCCTCCCTATCCCACCCCTCTAGGTGGTCACAAAGCACCGAGCTGATCTCCCTGTGCTATGCGGCTGCTTCCCACTAGCTATCTATTTTACATTTTGTGGTGTATATATGTCCATGCCACTCTCTCACTTCGTCCCAGCTTGCCCTTCCCCCTCCCCTTATCCTCAAGTCCATTCTCTAACAGCCACTATGGAGAACAGTATGGAGGTTCCTTACAAAACTAAAAATAGAACTACCATAATACCCAGCAATCCCACTACTGGGCATATACCCTGAGAAAACCATAATTCAAAAAGAGTCATGGGGCTTCCCCTGTGGCGCAGTGGTTGAGAGTCTGCCTGCCGATGCAGGTTGCAGCTCTATTTACAATAGCCAGGACGTGGAAGTAACCTAAGTGTCCATCAAGAGATGAATGGATAAAAGAGATGTGGCACATATATACAATGGAATATTACCCAGCCATAAAAATAAACGAAATTGAGTTATTTGTAGTGAGGTGGACGGACCTAGATTCTGTCATGCAGAGTGAAGTAAGTTGAAAGAGAAAAACAAATACCGTATGCTAACACATACATACGGAATCTAAAAAACAAACAAACAAAAATGGTCATGAAGAATCTAGGGGCAAGATGGGAATAAAGAAGCAGACCTACTAGAGAATGAACCTGAGCACACCATTTTCTATAAAGGACTTGAGCATCTATGGATTTGGGTATGGAAGGGTTGGTCCTGGAACCAATTCCCCATGGATACTGAGTAATGACAATAATTTTTTCTTCATCTTACTTTTTAAATAAAGTCCCAGTACTCCTCCCTCTGTGTTAATTGAATTTGAACTTGTACCTTTAGATGTCAGTATATCTCTAGGACTGTTAATGCTGAATCCAGAGATGTGAGTGATCCAGAAAACGGGGGAGTAGAGGCAATTACCAGAAGACATTCATGTGGGAAGGTACGGAATTGAGGCCTGCCCCCATCCCTTTCATTTCAGCTTGTGCTCTTGATTCCCAGGCCACATGTCTGCACCAGGTGGGACAAGGGAAAGTTATATCAAGGCAGATCCTGGGACAAGGCCCCCACCATTCACAAGTCCAGTGTGCTAAACTCAGTGCACAAACCTGGTCAATCTCTTTGTCCATTTTGGGGCCTCAAACTCCTTATCCCTTAGTTTCCTTCCAGCTCTGAAATTCCGAATCAATAAGAACCATTTGTCTTTCTTCACCCTTACAGATTTCATAGTCAAGAGGTAAAGAAAATGAACCTTTTTTAAAATTCTTGCAGATCTAAAATACAACTTAATTTCTTTAATGTCATAGCTGTTCCCTCCCATTCTCTTTTTCTGCCCTTTCTTATTTTTCTTTTCTCCATTCTTGTCCCCCCTGCTTTCCATTTTCTCCCCTTTGCCTTCTGTGGGTGGCTAGCGTCTTCCACCCCTCATTGTCCCTCAGATTGCAAAGTAGACAAAACTACTCAGTCAAATCTCACAAGTTTGCTGGGTGATCTAGGACAAGCTATGTACCTTTCTGGGAATCCTCATCTACAAAGTGGGAGATTTGGACCAAATAATCTTTCTGATTCTTTTGTCTTTATAATAATTTTAGAATATTTCTCCCTCCACATGAAGACAGAAGAATTGTTGATGGCACTCTTGTGCTTCTTCCCACCTTCTCCAATGTCACTATCTCTTTTACCTTCCATCTTGCTCTGTAGATGTGAGATTTCCCAGGACTGCTGAGCTCCCCAACTCTACCTGAGAGGAGAGTACATGAAGGCCTCAGACACTTCTTGGCAAGTGAGCAGAGCAGCGAAATGGTGCCACCGGTGACTGATGAGCAAGTTGCAATTCAGCAAACAGAGGAGTTTAAGGACACCTCAATAGATCTCAGACAACGGACTCAAGAGCAATGAGCAGTATGAATCTGTTAACGACAAACCTTGTCATGGAAAATGGATGAGGCTTGGGATGAGCTTTATAAATGAGGGCATGAAAGGGACAGAGTGGCTTTGATGTTGCATAACTGAGGGACACTTCTGGCCAAGACTAATGAAATCATGGGATTGGCAGGCAACAGCTTAAAGGAGAACACAGTTCAGATGAAGACATAGTTGTGCAAAGAATACAAATTAACCATAAGCTCAGAAGCACTGCATGCTATAGTCTATATTACTGCTTTAGTATTGAATGATTTTTGGTAACCACGGTCCCTATCCTCAGAGTCTTGGTAAGTTCTTTGCTCAACAACAACTCCATTCATGGTGGAAAGAGTAGGCAGTGGTTGTTCTGATTCAGCCTGGGTATGCTGTGAAATGCAAAGCCTCAGATCACAACATGAACCCCTCTTTGTCTGGTCTTTGCTTTCTCCTCAGACCTAATCGCTATACGGGGCAAATATTAAGCTGATATGCACTGATTCATACATTCCAGTTGGCAGAAAATTGAAATGTTTCCTACTATTTGCTAAATAGTCATGGCCTGAGCTCCCAGAATGTCCCTACCACTTGCCTGGTCTTCCCCTTAGTAGTCTCCAGAATTTTCCAAGATCCATTAACTAGAGTGATTGCCTGATTCTGCTGTGTATCTCCTGTTCCTGTGTTATGTCTGCTTTCTTCTCCAGTTGGTTGGAGTTTGTGGCAGACAGAGACGGACTGCCCAAATCCTCTTTCAGTGAAGCACTTACTATTTCTTTGCAAGAAATCTCTCCAGGACTTGCTCTCCAGGGGCCATGCTCTTCCATATCAAATAAATAAGCAAGATGTGGTTTAAGGGCCTGGCCATTTCAGCTCAGTGGGGACCCTTCTGATACACAACATTTTCTCTAGACCTCCCTGTGGGATTGGCCAAATTTTTGTTGGACTTGGATCTTGGTGCAACATCTCTCCCTGCCCAGTCTCCCTTCCTCCTTCCCATCACAATGAACACATAATAAACATTTGGCACGACTAATTTTGTTTCAGTATCTGCTTCCAGAGAACCCAGTCAACCACAACGTAGGGTTTTATGGGTTTTTGAATATTTTTACTACCAGCCCTGTTAACGTAAACTAAGTTGTTTTCAGTTCCTAAGCCACTTCATAGTCTCTCTTGCTTCTAAACCTTAGCATTTGCTATTCCTTCAGTTTAATATATCCTCCCTGCCATCATTCTTCACCTGAATTATTCTACTCATTCTTTCAGAACTCATTCTCATAGTCAGAAGGTATCAGTCCTGGGAAGACTCTCAAGACCGTATTAGAGTTCATTTGCTCTGTAACAAACTATTACACACATAGCAGCTTAAATGAATAAATTGACTGTATGAGTTGCTTATGGGCATCAGTTAGCTGGGTAGTCTGCTCATAATCTCACAGAGCTGAAATCAAGGTGCTGACCATGACTGTAATCTCATCCAAGGCTTAGGGTTCTCTTCTAAGCTCATTCAAGTTTTGTGGTAGAATTCAGCTCCTTATGATTAAGTGATCAACGTCTTCATTAGCTGTTTGCTTTCTTTCAGGCCAGCAGGGAAGTGCCTCTCTAAGGCTTTACCTTCTTTGAAAGAGCTCACCTGATTAGGCCAGGCCCACCCAGGATAAACTCTCTTTTGATTAACTCAAAGTAGACTGATTAGTAATGTAATCAAAGGAGTCATATCCCATTATATTCACAGGTTTTATTCACACTCAAGGGGAGCAGACTATGTGCAGCACAGCCAGCCACTGTGGCAGAGGAAATACATAAAGCTTTGTACTAATAATGAAATGTTCTCACATGGAGTGATACAAGCACTTTTGTTCACAGCTCATGGCCAGAACTAGCCACATGACTCACCCAACCACACAGCAGTCAGGAAGTGCCCAGAGGGGGACAACTGGAAATATTTTAACAGTCACTAAAAACTATCACAGAGGGTAAAGATGTTGTCTTCTATTTCTGGATCCCTAGAACTTACCCAGTGAATGAAACATGCCAGCAAATATGGATGTCAAGACAGAACTTTACCAAGATATCTTTATGGACCTTCTTTCCTTCCCTTCTTCTACCATCTTGAAACTCAGAAAATGACAATTCACTCAACTGTGTTTTCATGACTGTTTTGTATTTATTATTGTCTTGAAAAAAGTTTTGCCATTGAAATTAAGACAAACAAAATCCATATTTTAGACATAGAAGGACATACAAACACTTCAAAGGTATTATTTTTCAGTGAAATATGGATCTTTAATAAGTATATGATCCTTATCGAATTTTGATCCTTAGGAGTCCTCAAGGGACTGCCTCCTTGCCCATGTGTCAAGGGTAGCTATTCCCTCTACAATCCTGAAAAACAGATGTTAAAATATCCTTAGAAATTAGGTGTGGTGTGAGTTAAATATTCATAGCCAACATTTTCATTATCCTTATAAGAAAGTGTCCTTGAAGAAGCAAATTCAGAACATTCCCTACACTGTGGTATTTTTTAATCTTGTTATCAGTATGATACAGATAAACCTCAGAGCAGTGATGCACAAAGGTTCATTCATGGAGCCAGGGCATTGGAATGATGCATTTGGAAGGAACAATGAGCAGACTGAGGCTCTATCAGCCTTCCCCCAAACCACTGGTTTAAAATAGAACATTGCAGTTAGTACAACGTTTTGCCTGCATAAAATATGTCTAGGGCTTCCCTGGTGGCGCAGTGGTTGAGAGTCTGCCTGCCGATGCAGGGAACACGGGTTCGTGCCCCGTTCCGGGAGGATCCCACATGCCGCGGAGCGGCTGGGCCCGTGGGCCGTGGCGGTTGAGCCTGCGCGTCCGAAGCCTGTGCTCCGCAACGGGAGAGGCCACAACAATGAGAGGCCCGCGTACCACCCAAAAACATAAATAAATAAATAAAATAAAATATGTCTAAAGTATCATCATCAGTGACTTCACTTTGATTCTTCTTGTACAGTTGAAGATTTTAGACATAATTATCAAGTTAATGCATTTTAACATCCTGTACAATGGACAAAGTAGAGTAGCAGATAAGTAGATATGGAAAAGGTGGTCCTTCTGATACTAATATCCAAGAGTCCCAGTCTGTCAACACACAAGTCCAATTCTTGTCCTGTAAAAGGAATACCAGTCATGGGGATGAGAGCAAGAGTTAGGAGGTCTGTCAAAAAACCTGTCTGCCTAGTGCCCATCCCTTGGTATTGAGGCAACAGAAAGAAATGTTATTACCCAAAGTTCCAGTCACAGGAGTAAAAGATCCTTAAGTATTCAGATTCTAAAAGCTAGAGATCTCAGTTCCAGGTTGAGGAGGGCAGGGAGAGATGAGTCAAGCCAGTCAGCACAGAACGTCTGAGTGAATAACACAAACCCAGGCTTGTAAGAGCTACACTCCATGTAGCAAGACCAAACCATGTGCAGGCAGGCTAAAGCAACAGATCTGGACAGATGTGGGCAAATAAAAGAGACCACAGGGACAAGAATACACGAGTTTGGGGCCAGGGCTCAGTGACTATTCCAGGAAAGAGAAGCTTATCAAAACTTAAGTGGAAAGAAGAGAAAAGAGAAAGAAGAGAAATAGAAATGGTGTAAAAGACACAGGATTAATCCTAAAAGGAATGATAAACAGGTATGCCAGGTATGCCATAGGACCTAGGATTCAGGTGGAAATCATGTCAGTTTCCTGCAAAAGCACATTTTTCTCTGGTTCCCTTTTTGAAGATTCAGGGATTCTTTGCCTTTTTTTTTTGCCTTAAAGCTAAAGATCATTTCCAAAATTTATGCAGGAAGCAATGAACAGGTATAATAATCACCACAGAGTCTGAGGTTAGACCACTGTAGTTACATGGGAACAAGTGAGCATGGTGTCAATAATAACAAGTTGGAAGAGTGAGGACACCTGAGTAGGGCAGGCCCTCCTTCCATGCCGTTAACAATATTTTTGAGCATCACTTTTGGGTCATGCTCTGTGTGACAAAAAGATAGATTCAAGGCAAACAGTAAGCACGTGCTCAATGAATACTTTTTGAATGAAAACAAAGCCTATCTTTGCCCTCAAGGAGCTCACAAGCCAAAAGAACAGAAAATTGAGCATAACTATGTAGCATTTCATTGGGGTTCTCTCAGCTTCCTTGGTGAGCGGCAGTAGCCTCTTGACAGTTGTCCACAAGATCCGTAACCCTGTTGTAATGATGGGAAGATTTCTGACAGAAGTATAGAAGTTTCTATGTATTGTCAGTGTGGCACTGAGGAAGCTTTAGGGAGGTACCTGAGAATGCACATCGTAAAGAGTGCCACCGCATCCGCAGCCCCAATAAATTTCACAAGGGGAAATCCCCCAGAGCAGTAGCAACCACCTGATTCAATGATGGAGGCATTGTGGTCCACCCAGCAAAAATTTGAGCAAATAGTCATATGGGCTGTACATATGTGGTGGGCTGCTTCACAGATGCTTATTTTAAGAAAAGGAGATCCTCGAACTTGAGAAGAAAGGCCCTCCTTCCACTCTTCTTCCTTTGAAAAGAAATCCAGCTGTTACTCCAAACAGGCTACACAAGGCTTCCTTTGTCCCCAGTTTTCAAATGACCCAAGGGGCTTTATGGGGACTTGTTAATCATCAACACTAACAGAAGATTTCACAGCTTCATCTGATACTGTCCATTTGATCTCAAATTCAAGTCATCTTCACTTTGCTGATTGTTAATATAGAAGCAAAAACCAACCATTACAAGACTCTATTCTTGGGGGCCCAGACCATATAATGTGAACTGTGGGGCATGGTGGGAGCTCTGGAATAAGATGAAGAGGGAATAAGATGAAATCCAGGATGAGACGATCTGAGTGGTAGGAAAGTCAATCATTCAAATCATCAGGTCCTAGAGAGGTAAAGCAGCCTCAGGTCCCATCTGAACCAGGGCTTGGTACCTTAGGGGAATTATCTAAGAGTGAGGTCTGGGGTGAAGGAGAATTACTTTTCATAATAGTGGCTCTCAACATTAAGACGAGGGTGGAGGACCAGACACCATGCAGTGGTCAGTAAACAGCCAAACTCATTACTCCAAGAGTTGATGCAAGTGGAAAACACAGAAGCTCAAGGAGTTAGGAAAACAACAGTGTTGTCTTTAATACCCATAATAGGCTGTTTGCAGTTAAAATCTGGAACAGTAAAAGACCTTTCCCAAAGCTGGTACTATAGGTAAGTAGAAAAGCAATGTTGGCTATAATCCCTTTGTAGTCTGATTCTTGCCTAAGGAGACCAAATCTAAGGAATACTGGGCCACAGGTGTCGCTTGTATGGTGATGCACTTGACCTATATTTCTTGCCTCTTCCCCAGGCACCCTGTACCTGACTTAGGCTTTGGCCACAAGGAACTTACCTGATGAATAAACCATTCTCTTGCTCCCAGGTTCCTTTGCTTATGCTGCCCTTGATTTTTTTGAATGCCTGTACCTGGATTACTCCTGATAATTCTTCAAAATTCAGCCTGAAAGTTTTCTCCTCTATTTATACTTCCCCAATCCTCCAAAATGTTAGCATATCCCTTCTCTGTTTTCCAGAGCATCTTGGGCTTACTCTGCATACATTTTTATTCCTTTGTTATTGATATATACTTGTCTGTGCCACTAAGCTGTGAACTCCTCAAGTCTGGACTGTGACCTCTATCTTCAAGCCACAGTATTAGGATTAATGGCTGAAACATTAGTAGTTGCTGAATAAATATTTGTTGTGTGTATAAATAAAAGAATAAATGAAAAATTACAGGGGCTGAGATCTCTGAAACATTATGAAAAATCTTTTAACATCTTTATTGGAGTATAATTTCTTTACAACGTTGTGTTAGTTTCTGCTGTATAACAAACTGAATCAGCTATACGTGTACATATATCCCCTTAGCTCCTCCTTCTCGCATCTCCCTCACACCCTCCCTATCCCACTGCTCGAGGTGGTCACAAAGCAGCAAACTGATCTCCCTGTGCTATGCAGCTCTTCCACTAGCTATTTTACATTTGGTAGTATATATAAGTCCATGCCACTCTTCCACTTCATCCCAGCTTACCCTTCCCCCTCCCCGTGTCCGCAAGTCCATTCTCTACGTCTGTGTCTTTATTCCTGTCCTGCCCCTAGGTTCTTCAGAACCATTTTTATTTATTTATTTTTTAGATTCCATATATATGTTTTAGCATAAGGTATTTGTTTTACTCTTTCTGACTTACTTCACTCTGTATGACTGTCTCTAACTCCATCCACCTCACTACAAATAACTCAATTTCGCTTATTTTTATGGCGGAGTAATATTCCATTGTATATGTGTGCCACATCTTCTTTATCCATTCATCTGTCGATGGACACTTAGGTTGCTTCCATGTGCTGGCTATTGTAAATACTGCTGCAATTGACATTGTGGTACATGACTCCTTTTGAATTATGGTTTTCTCAGGGTATATGCCCAGTAGTGGGATTGCTGGGTCGTATGGCAGTTCTATTTTTAGTTTTTTAAGGAACCGCCATACTGTTCACCATAGTAGCTGTATCAATTTACATTCCCACCTCAGTGCAAGAGGGTTCCCTTTTCTCCACACCCTATCCAGCATTTATTGTTTGTAGATTTTTGTTGATGGCCATTCTGAACAGGGTGAGATGATATTTCATTGTAGTTTTGATTTGCATTTCTCTAGTGATTAGTGATGGTGAGCATCCTTTCATGTGCTTGTTGGCAATCTGTATATCTTCTTTGTAGAAATATCTACTGAGGCCTTCTACACATTTTTGGAATGGGTTGTGTGTTTTTTTGATATTGAGCTGCATGAGCTGCTTGTAAATTTTGGAGATTAATCCTTTGTCAGTTGCTTCGTTTGCAAATATTTTCTCCCATTCTGAGGATTGTCTCTTTCATCTTGTTTAAGGTTTCCTTTGCTGTGCAAAAGCTTTTAAGTTTCATTAAGTCCCATTTGTTTATTTTTGTTTTTATTTCTATTTCTCTAGGAGGTGGGTCAAAAAGGATCTGGCTGTGATTTATGTCATAGAGTGTTCTACCTATGTTTCCTCTAAGAGTTTTATACTGTCTGGCCTTACCTTTGGGTCTTTAATCCATTTTGAGTTTATTTTTGTGTATAGGGTTAAGAAGCGTTCTAATTTCATTATTTTACATGTAGCTGTTCAGTTTTCCCAGCACCACTTATTGAAGAGGCTGTCTTTTCTCCACTGTATATTCTTGCCTCTTATATCAAAAATAAGGTGACAATATGTTTGCCAGTTTATCTCTGGGCTTTCTGTCCTGTTCCACTGATCTATATTTCTGTTTTTGTGCCAATACCATGCTGTCATGAATACTGTAGCTTTGTAGTATAATCTGAAGACAGAGAGCCTGATTCCTCCAGCTCCGTTTTTCTTTCTCAAGATTGCTTTTGCTATTCGGGGTCTTTTGTGTTTCCATACAAATTGTGAAATTTTTTGTTCTAGTTCTGTGAAAAATGCCATTGGTAGTTTAATAGGGATTGCATTGAATCTGTAGTTTGCTATGTGCAGTATAATCATTTTCACAATGTTGATTCTTCCAATCCAAGAACATGGTATATCTCTCCATCTGTTTGTATCATCTTTAATTTCTTTCATCAGTGTCATATAGTTTTCTGCATGCAGGTCTTTTGTCTCCCTAAGTAGGTTTATTCCTAGGTATTTTATTCTTTTTGTTGCAGTGGTAAATGGGAGTGTTTCCTTAAATTCCCTTTCAGATCTTTCATCATTAATGTATAGGAATGCAAGACATTTCTGTGCATTAATTTTGTATCCTGCTACTTTACCAAATTAATTGATTAGCTCATACTAATTCGTTGATTAGTAGTTTTTTGGTAGCATCTTTAGGGTTCTCTATGTATCACATCATGTCATCTGCAAAGAGTGACAGTATTACTTCTTCTTTTCTGATTTGAATTCATTTTATTTCTTTTTCTTCACTGATTGCTGTGGCTAAAACTTCCAAAACAATGTTGAAACAAAGTGGTGAAAGTGGACAATCTTGTCTTGTTCCTGTTCTTAGAGTAAATGGTTTCAGTTTTTCGCCATTGAGAACAATGTTGGCTCTGGGTTTTTCATATATGGCCTTTATTATATAGAGGTAGGTTCCCTCTATAAATATTTTCTGGAGGGTTTTTATCATAAACTGGTGTTAAATTTTGTTTAAAGTTTTTCTGCATCTATTGAGATGATCATATGCCTTTTCTCCTTCAATTTGTTATTATGGTTTATCACATTGATTGATTTGCATATATTGAAGAATCCTTGCACTCCTGGGATAAGCCCCACTTGATCATGGTGTATGATCCTTTTAATATGCTGTTGGATTCTGTTTACTGGTATCTTGAGGATTTTTGCATCTCTGTTCATCAGTGATATTGGCCTGAAGTTTCTTTTTTTTCTTTTTTTTTTTTTTTTGCGGTACGTGGACCTCTCTCACTGTTGTGGCCTCTCCCATTGCGGACCACAGGCTCTGGACGCACAGGCTCAGCGGCCATGGCTCAAGGGCCCAGCCGCTCCATGGCATGTGAGATCTTCCCGGACCAGGGCACAAACCCGTGTCCCCTGCATAGGCAGGTGGACTCTCAACCACTGTGCCACCAGGGAAGTCCTGAAGTTTCTTTTTTTGTGACATCTTTGATGTTGGTATCAGGGTGATGGTGGCTTCATAGAAGGAGTTTAGGAGAGTTCCTCCCTCTGCTATATTTTGGAAGAGTTTGAGAAGGGTACGTGTTAGCTCTTCTGTAAATGTTTGATAGAATTCGCCTGTGAATCCATCTGCTCCTGGGCTTTTGTTTGTTTGAATATTTTTAATCACAGTTTCAATTCCAGTGCTTATGATTGGTCTGTTTATATTTTCTGTTTCTTCCTGGTTCAGTGTCAGAAGGTTGTGCTTTTCTAAGAATTTGTCCGTTTCCTCCAGATTGTCCATTTTCCTGGCATATAGTTGCCTGTAGTAAACTCTTATGATCCTTTGTTTTTCTGCAGTGTCAGTTGTTACTTCTCCCTTTTCATTTCTAATTCTATTGATTTGAGTCTTCTCCTTTTTTTTCTTGTTGAGGCTGGCTAATGGTTTATCAATTTTGTTTCTTCTCAATGAACCAGATTTTAGTATTATTGATCTTTGCTTTTGTTTCCTTCATTTCTTTTCCATTTATTTCTGATTTCATCTTTATGATTTCTTTCCTTCTGCTAACTTTGAGGGTTTTTTGTTTTTCTTTCTCTACTTGCTTTAGGTGTATGTTTAGGTTGTTTATTTGAGATGTTTCTTGTTTCTTGAGGTAGGATTGTATTGCTATAAACTTCCCTCTTAGAACTGCTTTTGCTGCATCCCATAGGTTTTGGGACCTTGTGTTTTCATTGTCATTTGTTTCTAGGTATTTTTTGATTTCCTCATTGATTTCTTCAGTGATTTCTTGGTTATTTAGTAGTGTATTGTTTAGCCTCCATGGGTTTTTTATTACTTACAGATTTGTTTCCTGTAATTGATATCTGGTCTCATAGTTTGTGGTTGGAAAAGATACTTGATACAATTTCAATTTCCTTAAATTTACCAAGGCTTGTTTTGTGACTCAAGATATGATCTATCCTGGAGAATGTTCCATGAGCACTTGAGAAGAAAGTGTATTCTGTGTTTTAGATTAAATGTCCTATAAATGTCAATTAAGTCCATCTTGTTTTATGTATCATTTAAAGCTCGTGTTTCCTTATTTAATTTCATTTTGGATGATCTGGCCATTGGTCAAAATGGGGTGTTAAAGTCCCTTACTGTGATTGTGCTACTGTTAATCTCCCCTTTTATGGCTGTTAGCATTTGCCTTATGTATTGAGGTGCTACTAGGTTAGGTGCATCAATATTAACAATTGTTATACCTTCCTCTTGGATTGATCCCTTGATCAATATGTAGTGTCCTTCTTTGTCTCTTGTAATAGTCTTTTTTTTTTAAAGTGTATTTTGTCTGATATGAGAATTGCTACTTCAGCTTTCTTTTGATATCCATTTGCATGGAATATCTTTTTTATCCCCTCACTTTCAGTCTGTATGTGTCCCTAGGTCTGAAGTGGGTCTCTTGTAGACAGCATATATACAGGTCTTGTTTTTGTATCCATTCAGCCAGTCTATGTCTTTTGGTTGGAGTGTTTAATCCATTAACATTTAAGGTAATTATTGTTATGTATATTCCTATTACCATTTTCTTAATTATTTTGGGTTTGTTATTGTATTTGTATTTGTTATTTGTTATTTTTCTGTTGTTTTTCCTGCCTAGAGAAGTTCCGTTAGTATTCGTTGTAAAGCTGGTTTGGTGCTGCCGAATTCTCTTAGCTTTTGCTTGTCTGTAAAGGTTTAAATTTCCCCATCGAATCTGAATGAGATCCTTGTTGGGTAGAGTAATCTTGGTTGTAGGTTTTTCCCTTTCATCACTTTAAATATGTCCTGCCACTTCCTTCTGGCTTGCAGAGTTTCTGCTGAAAGAACAACTGTTAACCTTATGGGGATTCCCTTGTATATTGTTTGTTGCTTTTCCCTTGCTGCTTTTAATATTTTTTCTTTTTACTTAATTTTTGATAGTTTGATGAATATGTGTCTTGGAATGTTTCTCTTTGGATTTATCCTGTAGGGGACTCTCTGCACTTCCTGGACTTGATTGACTATTTCCGTTCCAATATTAGGGAAGTTTTCAACTATAATCTCTTCAAATATTTTCTCAGTCTTTTTTTTATTCTCTTCTTCTTCTGGCACCCCTATAATTCGCATGTTTTTGCACTCAATGTTGTACCAGATGTCTCTGAGACTGTCCTCAATTCTTTTCTTCCCTTTTTCATTACTCTGATCTGCAGTAGTTATTTCCACTATTTTATCTTTCCAGGTCATTTATTCGTTCTTCTGCCTCAGTTATTCTGCTATTGCTTCCTTCTAGAGAATTTTTAATTTCATTTATCGTGTTGTTCATCATTGTTTTTTTGCTCTTATATCTTCTAGGTCCATCTTAATCATATCTTGTATTTTCTCCATTCTATTTCCAAGATTTTGGATCATCTTTACTATCACTACTCTGAATTCTTTTTCAGGTAGACTGCATTTCCTCTTCTTTTGTTTGGTCTGGTGGTTTTTTACCTTGCTCCATCCTCTGTTGTGTAATTCTTTGTCTTCTCATCTTGCTTAACTTACTCTGCTTGGGGTCTTCTTTTTGCAGGCTGCAGGTTCTTTGTTGTCTTCGTTTTTGGTGTCTTCCCCCAGTAGGTAAGTTTGGTTCAGTTGGTTGTGTAGGCTTCCTGGTGGAGGGGACTGGTGCCTGTGTTCTGGTGGATGAGGCTAGATCTTGTCTTTCTGGTGGGCAAGACTACATCCTGTGGTGTGTTTTGGGGTGTCTGTGAACTTATTATGATTTTAAGCAGCCTGTCAGCTAATGTGTGGGGTTGTGTTCCTGTCTTGCTAGTTGTTTGGCATAGGGTGTCCAGCACTGTACCTTGCTGGTCATTGAGTGGAGCTGAGTCTTATCATTGAGATGGAGATCTCTGGGAGAGCTATTGCTGTTTGATATTACATGCGGCAGGGAGGTCTCTGGTTGACAAATGTCCTGAACTTGGCTCTCCTGCCTCTGAGGCTCAGGCCTGGCATCCGGCCAGAACACCAAACCCTGTCAGCCACATGGCTCAGAAGAAAAGGTAGGGGAAAAAAAGAAGGAAAATAAAATAAAATAAAATAAAACAAAATAAATAAATTTATTAAAATAAAAAAATATATTAATAAAAATAAAAAATTTTTAAGTAATAAAAATTTAAAGAAAGAAAGAAGAGAGCAACCAAACCAATAAACAAATCCACCAATGAAAACAAGGGCATAAAAGTATACAAAAATTTAAAAACAAAACAAACAAAAAAATGAACAGACAGAACTCTAGTTCAAATGGTAAAAACAAAGCTATACAGACAAAATCACAAAAAGAAGCATACACAAATACACTCACAAAAAGAGAAAAAGGAAAAAATATATATACATATAAAAGGAAGAGAGCAACAAAATCAAAAAAGAAATCTACTTGTGATAATAAGTGCTAAATACTAAACTAAGATAAACATAAAACCAGAAACAAATTAGATGCAGAAAGAAAACCCTAAGTCTACAGTTGCTCCCAATGTCCACAACCTTAATTTGGGGATGATTCATTGTCTATTCAGGTATTCCACAGATGCAGGGTACATCAAGTTGACTGTGGAGATTTAATCCGCTGCTCCTGAGGCTGCTGGGAGAGATTTCCCTTTCTCTTCTTTGTTCACACAGCTCCTGGGGTTCAGCTTTGGATTTTGCCCCACCTTTGCATGTAGGTCTCCTTAGGGTGTCTCTTCCCCACCCAGTCAGGATGGGGTTAAAGTAGCAGCTGATTAGGGGGCTCTGGCTCACTTAGGCCAGACACATTATGAAATTTTGAATCTAGAAAAGATTTTTTAAATTCTTCATTTTACAGCTGTGGGACAAGTTTCTGATAATCTTCAGAATTTTTTTTTATAATCCATGTATTTCAGATGTGAATGCAGTTCATCCAAGTTGTTTTCACTGATGTAAGACCTGTTTCTAAGCAGTAACCACTTGGAAAACTACATTGATTTGGATGCTATGTTTGCTGAAACCAGGTTTATTATTTAGACACTTTCTTCTCTGTGAGTTTGTTCAGTTTCAACTAATATACAAGCAGTGAATAAACTGTGAGATCTCCAAAATTATATAACCACAGGTCTATTGGTGGTTTGGGTGGACGCTGATAAGAAGAGGAAGGGACTTCCTTTCCTACAGCCAAGGATATAGACCTAAGAGATAGATTTATCTCATCATTATTTTTGTGTTGTTATATACTTTGAACTTTCTAAAGTGATGTATAAGCAACATAGAGGAGAAAAAATGGTGTGGATACCATGCTCTATATAACTTCTATAAATGTCTTTCAACCATTTCCTCATAAAAGAGTCCATTACATTTTGGGTCTAGCCAATCTTGCAGACTCCCCAGGAGACATAAGTTTCATCATGGAAAGGGTCAACAATATGTCCCAAGGTTCAGAACCTCAATTTTTACCCAAGGTCCCAGGAACAATTTTTTGTGACTCCCATGACTTCCATTTACTTGTGACTTGGGAAACAGAGAACCAAGTTCAAGCTCTTTCTAGACTTATCCTGTAAGAATATTTTCCTGACAGATGCAGATCTGAAGTCCAAAATCTTACTTTAAAATAATTTATTCCTTCTAACTTTAAATTTCAAAATTTGAAAAACTATTTCCTAATTAGCCATGTTATTAGAAGGATACAATTAAGAAAATAATATAAAAGAGCAGAAAACTCCAAAACAACTTTATTTTTCTTCATCCCTAGCAACCAATCTTCATGTTTTTGTTTGACTAACACTTATAGTATAGTAAGCTTGTATTTAGTGACTGCATGGTACCCTGGGGCAGGAGAGTAGGAAAGAGGTTCTAAAATATATTCATAGGGGGAGGGAGAGAAGATGGCTGAAGAGTAAGATGCAGAGTTCACCTTCCTCCCCACAGATACATCAGAAATACATCTACACGTGGAACTGCTCCTATAGAACACCCACTGAACGTTGGCAGAAGACCTCAGACCTCCCAAAAGGCAAGAAACTCCCCACGTACCTGGGCAGGGCAAAAAGAAAAAAGAATAAACAGAGACAAAAGAATAGGGACGGGACCTGCACCAGTGGGAGGGAGCTGTGAAGGAGGAAAGGTTTCCACACAGTAGAAGCGCCTTCACGGGTGGAGACTGCAGGTGGTAGAGGGCTAAGCTTCAGAGCCACGGAGGAGAGCGCAGTAACAAGGGTGCGGAGGGCAAAGTGGGGAGATTCCTGCACAGAGGATCCGTGTCCACCAACACTAACCAGCCAGAAAGGCTTGTCTGCTCACCCACCAGAGCGGGCGGGGGCTGGGAGCTGAGGCTCGGGCTGCGGTCGGAAGCCGGGAGAGGACTGGGGTTGGCTGTGTGAACAAAGCCTGCAGGGGCTAGTGCACCACGGCTAGCCGGGAGGGAGTCCTGGAGAAGTCTGGAGCTGCCGAAGAGGCAAGAGACTTTTTCTTCCCTCTTCGCTCCCTGGTGCGCCAGGAGAGGGGATTAAGCGCTCCACTTAAAGGAGCTCCAGAGACAGGCGCGGAGCTGCCGAAGAGACAAGAGACTTTTTCTTGCCTCTTTGTTTCCTGGTGCACGAGGAGAGGAGACTAAGCACGCCACTTAAAGGACCTCCAGAAACGGACATGACCCGCGGCTATCAGCGCGGACACCAGAGACGGGCATGAGACACTAAGGCTGCTGCTGCAGCAACCAAGAAGCCTGTGTGTGAGCACAGGTCACACTCCACACCTCCCCTCCCGGGAGCCTGTGCAGCCCGCCACTGCCAGGGCCCCGGGATCCAGGGATAACTTCCCCGGGAGAACACACGGAGCGCCTCAGGCTGGTGCAACGTCACTTCTGCTGCCGCAGGCTCACCCCGCATCCATACCCCTCCCTCTCCCATGGCCATAGAGAGTAGAGGCCCTGAATCAGCTGCTCCTTTAACCCCGTCATGTCTGAGGGAAGAGCAGATGCCCTCAGGCGACCTACACGCAGAGGCGGGACCAAATCCAAAGCTGAACCCCAGGAGCTGTGCGAACAAAGAAGAGAAAGGGAAATCTCTCCCAGCAGCCTCAGAAGCAGCGGATTAAAGCTCCACAATCAACTTGACATACCCTGCATCTGTGGAATACCTGAATAGACAATGAATCATCCCAAATTGAGGAGGTGGACTTTGAGGACAAGATATGTTATTTTTTTCCCCTTTTTCTCTTTTTGTGAGTGTGTATGTGTATGCTTCTGTTTAGATTTTGTCTGTATAGCTATACTTTCACCATTTGTCCTACAGTTCTGACCGTCCCTTTTTTTTTTTTTTTACTTTTTAAAATTTTTCTTCTTAATAATTATTTTTTATTTTAGTAACTTTATTTTTCCTCCCTCCCTCCCTCCCTCCCTCCCTTCCTTCCGTCCTTCCTTCCTTCCTTCCTTCATTTTTTTCTACCTTTTATTCTGAGCCGTGTGGATTAAAGGCTATTGGTGCTCCAGCCAGTCCGCAGGGTTGTGCCTCTGAGGTGGGAGAACCAACTTCAGGACACTGGTCCACAAGAGACCTCCCAGTTCCATGTAATATCAAAGGGCAAAAATCTCCCAGAGATCTCCATCTCAACACCAAGCCCCAGCTTCACTCAACGACCAGCAAGCTACAGTGCTGGACACCCTATGCCAAACAACTAGCAAGAAAGGAACACAGCCCCATCCATTAGCAGAGAGTCTGCGTAAAATCCTAATAAGGCTACAGACACCCCAAAACACACCACCAGATGTAGACCTGCCCACCAGAGAGACAAGATACAGCCTCATCCACCAGAACACAGGCACCAGTCCCCTCAAACAGGAAACCTACTCAACCCACTGAACAAACCGTAGCCACTGGGGACAGACACCAAAAGCAACGGGAACTACGAACCTGCAGCTAGTGAAAAGGAGACCCCAAAAACAGTAAGATAAGCAAAATGAAAAGACAGAAAAACATACAGCAGATGAAGGAGCAAGGTAAAAATCCACCAGACCTAACAAATGAAGAGGAAATAGGCAGTCTACCTGAAAAAGAATTCATAATAATGATAGTAAAGATGATCCAACATCTTGGAAATAAAAGAGAGAAAATGCAAGAAACATTTAACAAGGACCTAGAAGAACTAAAGAGGAAGCAAGCAATGATGAACAACACAACAAATGAAATTTAAAATACTCTAGCTGGGATCAATAGAAGAATAACTGAGGCAGAAGAACAGATAAGAGACCTGGAAGATAAAATAGTGGAAATAACTACTGCAGAGCAGAATACAGAAAAAACAATGAAAAGAACTGAGGACAGTCTCAGAGACCTGCGGGACAATATTAAACGCACCAACGTTCGAATTATAGGGGTCCCAGAAGAAGAAGAGAAAAAGAAAGGGACTGAGAAAATATTTGAAGAGATTATATTGAAAACTTCCCTAATACCCACTTCAGACCTAGGGACACATACAGACTGAAAGTGAGGGGATGGAAAAAGATATTCCATGCAAATGGAAATCAGAAGAAAGCTGGGGTAGCAATTCTCATATCAGACAAAATAGACTTTAAAGTAAAAACTATAACAAGAGACAAAGAAGGACACTATATAATGATCAAGGGATCGATCCATGAAGAAGATATAACAATTGTAAATATTTATGCACCCAACGTAGGAGCACCTCAATACATAAGGCACATACTAACAGCCATAACAGGGGAGATCGACAGTAACACAATCATAGTAGGGGACTTTAACACCCCACTTTCACCAATGGACAGATCATCCAAAATGAAAATAAATAAGGAAACACAAGTTTTAAATGATACATTAAACGAGATGGACTTAATTGATATTTATAGGACATTCCATCCAAAAACAACAGAATACACATTTTTCTCAAGGGCTCATGGAACATTCTCCAGGTTAGATCATATCTTGGGTCACAAATCTAGCCTTTGTAAATTTAAGAAAGTTGAAATCGTATCAAGTATCTTTTCCAACCACAACGCTATGAGACTAGATATCAATAACAGGAAAAGATCTGTAAAAATACAAACACATGGAGGCTAAACAATACACTACTTAATAACGAAGTGATCACTGAAGAAATCAAAGAGGAAATCAAAAAATACTTAGAAACAAATGACAATGGAGGGCACGACGACCAAAACCTATGGGATGCAGCAAAAGCAGTTCTAAGAAGGAAGTTTATAGCAATACAATCCTACCTTAAGAAACAGGAAACATCTTGAATAAACAACCTAACCTTGCACCTAAAGCAATTACAGAAAGAAGAAGAAGAACAACAACAAAAAATTTAGCAGAAGGAAAGAAATCATAAAGATCGACAGGCCAATTACACTGATGAACATAGATGCAAAAATCCTCAACAAAATACTAGCAAACAGAATCCAACAGCACATTAAAAGGATTATACACCATGATCAAGTGGGGTTTATTCCAGGAATGCAAGGATTCTTCAATATACGCATATCAATCAACGTGATACAACATATCAACAAACTGAAGGAGAAAAACCATAAGATCATCTCAATAGATGCAGGGAAAGCTTTTGACAAAATTCAACGCTGATTTATGATAAAAAACTCTGCAGAAAGTAGGCATTCATGGAATTTCCTCAACATAATAAAGGCCATATATGACAAATCCACAGCCAACATCGTCCTCAGTGGTGAAAAACTGAAACCATTTCCACTAATTTCCTCAACATAATAAAGGCCATATATGACAAATCCACAGCCAACATCGTCCTCAATGGTGAAAAACTGAAACCATTTCCACTAAGATCAGGAACAAGAAAAGGTTGCCCACTCTCCCCACTCTTATTCAACATAGTTTTGGAAGTTCTAACCACAGCAGTCAGAGAAGAAAAATAAATAAAAGGAATCCAAATCAGAAAGGAAGAAGTAAAGCTGTCACTGTTTACAGATGACATGATAGTATACATAGAGAATCCTAAGATGCTACCAGAAAACTAGAGCTAATCAATGAAGTTGGTAAATTAGCAGGATACAAAATTAATGAACAGAAATCTCTGGCATTCTTATACACTAATGATGAAAAATCTGCGAGTGAAATTAAGAAAACACTCCGATTTACCATTGCAACACAAAGAATAAAATATCTAGGAATAAACCTACCTAAGGAGTCAAAAGACCTGTATGCAGAAAATTATAAGACACCGATGAAAGAAATTAAAGATGATACAAATAGATGGAGAGATATACCATGTTCTTGGATTGGAAGAATCAACATTGTGAAAATGAATATACTACACAAAGCAATCGACAGATTCGATGCAATCCCTATCAAACTACCACTGGAATTTTTTACAGAACTAGAACAAAAATTTCACAATTTGTATGGAAACACAAAAGACCCCAAATAGCCAAAGAAATCTTGAGAACAAAAAATGGAGCTGGAGGAATCAGGCTCCCTGACTTCAGACTATACTACAAAGCTACAGTAATCAAGACAGTATTGTACTGGCACAAAAACAGAAATATAGATCAATGGAACAGG
>NC_041220.1:103164454-103201259 GCF_002837175.3 Physeter macrocephalus
ACAGAACTAGAACAAAAATTTTCACAATTTGTATGGAAACACAAAAGACCCTGAATAACCAAAGCAATCTTGAGAGCGAAATATGGAGCTGGAGGAATCAGGCTCCCTGACTTCAGACTATACTACAAAGCTACAGTAATCAAGACAGTATGGTACTGGCACAAAAACAGAAATATAGATCAATGGAACAGGATAGAAAGCCCAGAGATAAACCCATACACATATGGTCACCTTATCTTTGATAAAGGAGGCAAGAATATACAGTGGAGAAAAGACAGCCTCTTCAATAAGGGGTGCTGGGAAAACTGGACAGCTATGTGTAAAAGTATGAAATTAGAACACTCCCTAACACCATACACAAAAATAAACTCAAAATGGGTTAAAGACCTAAATGTAAGTCCAGAAAGTAACAAACTCTTAGAGGAAAACATAGGCAGGACACTCTATGTCATAAATCACAGCAAGATCCTTTTTGACCCACCTCCTAGAGAAATGGAAATAAAAACAAAAATAAACAAATGGGACCTAATGAAACTTAAAAGGTTTTGCACAGCAAAGGATACCATAAACAAGATCAAAAGACAAACCTCAGAATGGGAGAAAATAGTTGCAAATGAAGCAACTGACAAAGGATTAATCTCCAAAATTTACAAGCAACTCATGCAGCTCAATATCAAAAAAAAAAAAAACAACAACCCAATCCAAAAATGGGCAGAAGACCTAAATAGACATTTCTCCCAAGAAGATATACAGATCGCCAACAAACACATGAAAGAATGCTCAACATCATTAATCATTAGAGAAATGCAGATCAAAACTACAATGAAATATCATCTCACACCGGTCAGAATGGCCATCATCGAAATATCTAGAAACAATAAATGCTGGAGAGGGTGTGAAGAAAAAGGAACACTCTTGGCACTATTGGTGGGAATGTAAATTGATACATTCACTATGTAGAACAGTATGGAGGTTTCTTAAAAAACTACAAATAGAACTACCAGATGACCCAGCAATCCCACTACTGGGCATATACCCTGAGAAAACCATAATTCAAAAAGAGTCATGTACTAAAATGTTCATTGCAGCTCTATTTACAATAGCCAGGACATGGAAGCAACCTAAGTGTCCATCAACAGATGAATGGATAAAGAAGATGTGGCACATATATACAATGGAATATTACTCAGCCATAAAAAGAAACGAAATTGAGTTATTTGTAGTGAGTTGGATGGACCTGGAGTCTGTCATACAGAGTGAAGTAAGTCAGAAGGAGAAAAACAAATACTGTATGCTAACACTCATATATGCAGTCTAAGAAAAAAAAAAAAGTAATGAAGAGCTTAGGGGTCGGATGGGAATAAAACACAGACCTACTAGAGCATGGACTTGAGGATATGGGGAGGCTGAAGGGTAAGCTGTGACGAAGTGAGATAGTGGCATGGACATATATACACTACCAAACGTAGGGTGGATAGCTAGTGGGAAGAAGCTGCATGGCACAGGGAGATCAGCTAGGTGGTTTGTGACCCCCTAGAGGGGTGGGATAGGGAGGGTTGGAGGGAGGGAGATGCAAGTGGGAAGAGATATGGGAACATATGTATAGGTATAACTGATTCACTTTGTTGTAAGGCAGAAACTAACACACCATTGTAAAGCAATTACACTCCAATAAAGATGTTAAAATATAAATAAATAAAATAAAATATATTCATAAAGATAATGATTATGCAGTATGTTTAAGTCGATTTCAGAATTCATAACATGTTTTCATTTTCTTTAACTTTCACAACTGCCCTGTAAGGTTCTGGCTAGGTGGATTAGCAAGACTTTTTTCCTGCTTATAAAAGTTATAAAATTAGAAAACCTAGCCTCCAATTCCAGCAGTACTATTCATTAGCTCTGTGATCTTCATCTGGTGGCTTGTTCTATCACAGCATATTTCTTTATAGCTAAGATAATGATACCAATCTCACACCTATATCATTCACTCAAATAAGCACTTGCTGAATGTCTACTATCTTCCAGGTGTCTGTATAAGTTTGGGGATGCAACGATGAAAGGTTACATTCATAAAAATTTTTAAAGAGGAGTAAATTAACTAACCAACATGAAGTGCCTTGCATATGACAGATGCTTGTTAAATATGGTGTTCCCCTACAATTCTATTTTATAGGTAAAGATATTAAGTTCAGAATAGTTATATGATTTGTCCTTGGTCATACACCTAGTAAGTGACAAAAAGCAGCTCTTAAGACAACATATCATTCAAGGTTCTGGCAGGAAACCAAACCTTCAACTGGGATTTTGGAAGCGATTTTATAAGGATGTAACTATTCACAGAATTTTTGGTCAGGTAAGGTCCCAAAAGCAACGTTGAGCCACCCAGAGACTAACATCAGCTGGAGGTCCTTAATAGCCCCTAGTCCTAAATGGGAAGTGGGGAGGGTGTAAAACAGAATGTCCACCTGTAGAGCTGTAGCTATGGAAGAACACTGACACCACCAAAACCACTGTGAAGCAGGGAGGGAGCAGAAAGAATAAAGCCTTAGTCTTGCTCACCCCTCCTGCTCTCTGGTCTCATAGTGGAACCTCCCACTGGCCAAAGTTAAGGAAAATCAGAGGACAAAGAATCCCTTGTGCTGCTGCCTACAGAGCTCAGCCTTGTGATGCACAGAGAAGTACAGAGAAAGGAAACATTTGCCCTTTTGCCCCACAGATTCACACCCCCTGACATACAAACTACACTTATCCTCTCTCAAGAACCCCCCCCCCCCCAAATCCCATCAGTCCATGATCTCATGCTCTGTCTCAAGTACTGATGTGGATGAGGATACCTGGGGCCAGATCCTTGTGTGAAGATCCTCTTGAACTAGAGATCTATAAACTAAAATGGCAAGTTACCTTTTCCCCAAACACCCAACATGCAAAAGTGAGACAGTGTCTTAGTCCATTTGGGCTTCTATAACCAAAATATTGGGTGGGCCAAAAAGTTCGTTTGGGTTCTTCTGTAAGATGTTACAGAAAAAAACCCTAATGAACTTTTTAACCAACCCAATATTATAAACCGGGTGGCTTACTAACAACATCAATTTATTTCTCACAGTTCTGGAGGCTGTAAAGTCCAAGATCAAGGCACTAGCAGATTCAGTGTCTGGTGATAGCCCACTTTCTAGATGTCTGTTTTTTTTTTTTTGCTGTAACCTGACATGATGGAATGGACAAAGAATCTCTCCAGAGTCTCTTATATAAGGGCATTAATGCCATTTATGAGGACTCTGCCCTCATGACCTCATCTCCTCCCAAAAGTTCCACCTCAAAAAACCCTCACATTGGGGATTAGGTTACAATGTATAAATTTTGGGTTAAACACAAATATTCAGTCTACAGCAAATAAGAACAAAATAATAGCAATATACAGATTAAAAAGGGAGGAACAGGAGATTCATAGCAGTTTTTGGTCCATAGCAATTCTGAAATCCAGCGAGGAACATGTCAAGTCCTCTGTTCCAAGGCCAGGGAATTTTCTTTAATTAGAAAATCAGCTTTGTAACCTGAGAGTGATTCCCTAGGCCATTGTTCTTTTCAACTCTTGGCTCCACCCTTTTCAATAAATGAAAATGAGAGTGCTTTATCTCACTATAACTTTCAAAGAGCCAGTAAAAATTGTGTCCTCCTGTACCACCATCTTGAGCTCAGCTGGTCTTAGTTCTCTATGGATAATGCTTCTATAGGGGAATACAACTATAATACCATTAAACAAGAAGCTTAAAAACTACTGCCTGGCCATTTGGGGTTCCTCATACCACTAAAACTATAAGCAAAAGCGAAAGAATACTGAACAGACTGAGGTTACTGATTCTAACTATCAAAGAGATAATAGTTCGCAGTAATCCAGGAGTCAGGGAGGAGTATGTCTGGAATACAGGAACTCCTCTGGGGTACTATTTGTACTCCTGTGTGTTGTGATAAAAGTTAATGGAAAACTACAACAACCCAATATAGACAGAACAGCAAATAGTACAGATCCTCCTGAATGAAGGTTTGAAGAAAGAACACAAGGATACATGATCACTTGAGGTGATTACTGAGAGCAAAAGGAATGAGAAATGAGTAATGGAAAAAGTTGTAAATACCAGGTATGATCATGTCACCATTTGCATATCTGAGGACTGTGCAGTTTCTTCCTTGCTTTGGTATATTTATTAATATTTTATGTATAATAAGTAATTATTTTGCCCTTTTTCTTTTTCCCTATCGTTACTCTATTATTTGATACAAAGTGTTTTTATAGTAGTTAACTTTATATCTCATTATTTAACATACTAGAGACTAAAGGGAGAGTGTGATTCAGCTAGGAGAAGAATGAGGACCACAAAAAGGAGAATAAAGTGACATAGAAGACTTTTGCATCTTATTTTGGGGCTAGACAACATATTTTTAGTTATAAAAGGGATAGATGTTACTATGTAAAATTGAAATGTGATTTTGCTATTACTTAATTTAAAAGTTCAATATTACAAAAAAAAAAAAAAGAAAAGAAAAAGAGGGTTGTATGCATTATTTCATAGTTTACATGTAGTCGTGCCAAAAGGCAGAAGGATGATATGACATTTAGAGACATCTTTTCTGAGCTATGTCTAGTCCTCATACAAGTTTCTCCTATGTGTGTTAAGCAGCATACACTAGTTAAGGTTTGTTAAAACAACTAATTTGATAAACCATACATGTAACACTGGCAGAATAATACATTGTTAAAATAGCAAGTGTGATTTTTTGACTTTCTAAATGATTTAGGAGAGCTTTCTATACATGTATAAACAAATTTGACTGTACATTGTGATCATTTGCTTAAGATGCTATGTTTTAATAAAAATGGGGAAATTTCTTTAAAAAAAGAAAAAAAAGAAAAGAAAAAGAGAGTTGTATGGATGCCGCACTGACAAGGGGTGGACTCTGCTACATTTTGCTGCTCCATCAGCTAAGCTAGGAACTGTATTTCCTCAAATCACCTTCCCGGTGTGGTACTATGTTAGAATTGGCCAAAAGAGGAGCTTGTATGGGATTTGGGAAGCCTCTGCTTTTAAAATTCTTTGTGACCAGACACAGTGACAAACAAATGCAGAGAAGGTTGGTGGATTCCATGTTGTCCTCACCCTCTGCTCCTCCACATCTCACTCCTCTTCCTGTCTGTTGGCCTAATTAAGAGTCAACACTAACTGCCAGATATCCAAGCCCATCGTAGATCATCCAGCACAAATCAAGCATCCAGATGACTGCTACCTCATGAGGGGAGATTAGACCGGCAGAAGAACCACCCATATAAGCCCAAACAAAATTGCAGACCCACCAGGTTTGTAAGTAGATAAAATGTTTGATTTTGTTTTAGTGTTTAAACCACTAAGCTTTGGAGGGTGGTTTGTTATATAACAATAGATAAATAATACATTTGGTATTCATAATGGCAGATGTCATTAAATAGATATTTTAAACAAATAAAAGAAATATTTAAATACAGATTTGAAATGTGCTTCTGAGCCAGTGACGAAAGTAACTAAATTTATTAATGGACACTATAAACCCCAAAGGATCTTTTTTCCACCAGCTCAGTGAAAATGTTCTTTACAGGACCCTGCAAATGTTTCTCTTCTTTCCTTTTCCTTTTCCCAGAGGCTTGAGACTTAACCAAAGCAGAGACTTGCATGCTGCTGAAGAGAAAGTGGGGCTGTCTCCAAAGCATCCATCTCTAGGGCAAATGGCTAGTTTAAATACTTGGCCTGTGCCTCAGTGTGTTCATCTGCAAAGTGAGGGTTCTAGAAGACCTAGAGCATCAGATGGTTCTGGATGAATTTGGTTGGGAGGAACACCACAGAACTAGAGATGCAGCAGAATAATGCAGAAACCGAGCTCTGGTCACATCACTCCTCTGTTCCAAACTCCTCAGGGTCCCCTCATTGGGGAAGGGCAGAGGACAAATTCCTTAAAGCCTGCCTTCTAATGACTTCTGCAAGCTAGAAAAGACACATGGTCAGCCCAAGTTCATCCCAAACACTACATTCTTCCTCAGTACCAGAATACCTGCTGTTTTCTCAGTGTGTTCTGGACTCCCAATTTTTCAGGTCTTAGCGAATGTCTTACTTTACTCCTGAAGACTTTTCCCTGAGATTTTTCTCCCGTGCTAAATCTCCTATTGAAGTCTTCATGATATCCCATTTAAAAGGTTGTGAGTCCCTCCTATTTACTCCCACTATACCTAGTTTGTGCCACCATACTAACACTAATTAAATTCTATCAGGGATTAAAGTGCAAGGGAAGCTTCTCTTCTACTTGCCCATTTATTTTTTGAGAGAGGGGTGACATCTTACTAATTTTTTTTTTCTTACTCATTTTTGACATTCCTATTGCAGTTAGTGTTATTGCCTTGCACATATTATATGTTAAATAAATATTTCTCTATGAAACGATAAATAAATCAATGGGTTTGAAGAGAGATCTCACATGTAAGGAAAAGTTGTGTTTGGGAAGAAAAATGTTAAGTCATAAGCCATTTCAAAACTTGCTTTAAAAGAGTTAAAGTCTAGAACTTAATCCAGTTACAGAAAAATGGATGCAATAGAAAATGATAAATGATAAAACAAGGGCTTTAATTTTGTTTTCAGACTGTCTGGTTACAACTTGACCATTATGGACAAATAAACAATTACTGTCAGGCTTGGTAAATTGTAAATGCTAACTAAACACAGCAATTTGAATGGGATTGCACTATGTAAATAGTATTGATTCTTTTGTGTGTTTGTATTAGAGTAAATCACTGTTAGAAAATAGCCTTCCTAGTCGATCATTCTAATTTAAACCTAATTATTTTAAGTATTCCCCAGAGCAATCACATTATATTCTATCCACATATTCCAGGAGAGTATACTGAGCATATGTACATATACACACACATTAGAATCCAGACAGTTTGCAACTCATCCTCTCTCATTGTATAAACTCTTCTTAGGTCAAACCCCACCCCTTCTTTAAAACCCCACTGTTCATGCCCACTCAAGTTCTCTTGTAGAACACTTCCTGTCACTACCACAGGTTGGACCCAGTATCTGTATTTGCATCATCATTTGATTCCTG
Source organism: Physeter macrocephalus (assembly GCF_002837175.3). Lineage (NCBI taxonomy): Eukaryota > Metazoa > Chordata > Mammalia > Artiodactyla > Physeteridae > Physeter > Physeter macrocephalus. The sequence goes on from NC_041220.1 coordinate 103,171,583, forward strand.
TGAACTAATTCCTGGTTCAAGTAAAGGTGAGAAAATGTGATAGTGATGGGCCTGGAAAACTTGTTCTATATACTAGGGCAAGGGGTTCCAATTTGAGGACAGATGGCATATATATATATGTATATATACACATATATATGCAGAAGGGACTGCAGACATATATATGGATAGATGGATATATATGTGTATATGTGTGTGTATATGTATATATATATATATACACACACAAAAGGATGGGGCAACAAAAAGCAACCCGTATGAACAAAACTAGGAAAATATTTTTGCATATGCATTTGGGGGGTGGTTCAGGCATAGGAGGGAACGCTCTTTGCAGTTATTCAACAACCAGCCCCATGGACTTGCGGCAGCCCTGAAGAGAGAGGCTGTTTTCACTTAGCCCTGAGATACAGGGACACAGCATCACTGCTTCAGTGTCTAGGGGAAATGATGTTGGGGAGTGAGGCCTCCACAAGGAGCTCAAAGTGCTCTGATGTTATGCAGTGGGAGCAAATGCCCCATGGACCCCACAATGCTGACAGCTTCTGGAGAAGCAGCAGCCTTGGCAGAGACTTCAGTGTTCTATACCCAGCTGTGGCAGAAGAAAGTGCAGCCCTCAGTGCTTTCTCCACAGTGGATACTGACAAAGGAGAACTAGAGAAGATGAATGACCAAAGGAAGAGCTGGAGAACTCATGTGACACAAAATATTTTTTTAATTTTTTTATTGAAGTATAGTTGATTTACAAAGTTGTGTTAGTTCCAAGTGTATGGCAAAGTGACTCAGTTATATATATATGTGATATATATATTCTTTTTCAGATTATTTTCCATTATAGGTTATTGCAAGTTATTGAATATAGTCCCTTGTGCTATACAGTAAGTAGGTCCTTTTTGTTTATCTATTTTATATATAACCATGTGTATCTGTTAATCCCAAACTCCTAATTTATCCCTCCCCATTCCTTCCCCCTTGGTAACCATAGGATTGTTTTCTATGTCTGTGAGTCTATTTCTATTTTGTAAATAAGTTCATTTGTATCTTTTTGTTTTAGGTTCCACATATAAGTGATGTCATATGATATTTGTCTTTGTCTGGCTTACTATAGTTAGTAAGATAATCTCTAGGTCCATCCATGTTGCTGCAAATGGCATTATTTCATTATTTTTTATGGCTGAGTAGTATTCCATTGTGTATATATACCATATCTTCTTTATCCATTCATCTGTCAATGGACACTTAGGTTGCCTCTATACTTGGCTATTGTAAATAGTGCTGCTATGAACATTGGGGTGCATCAAGCCTTTCTAATTAGAGTTTTCATCTAATTTTGTCAAAAATTCTTAAGGTCTCCAAGAATGCAGGCATAGGGTTAAACCAGAGAAACTGTCATTATATGGCTTTATTTGGACAGGCCAAATGATAAATCCTGGAGAAATTCTTCACATAATAAACAGTTGAAAGAACCACTGACCTGGGGAAAAGAATAAGGATTTTATTACTTTACTTATTTTATTATCTTAAAGCCCATTTGCAGAAGGGGAATTGGAATTTTATTTTAATTAATTAATTTATTTATTTATGGCTGTGTTGGGTCCTCGTTTCTGCGCGAGGGCTCTCTCCAGTTGTGGCAAGCGGGGGTCACTCTTCATCGCGGTGCATGGGGCTCTCACTATCGTGGCCTCTCTTGTTGCGGGGCACATGCTCCAGACTCGCAGTCTCAGTAATTGTGGCTCACGGGCCCAGATGCTCCACGGCATGTGGGATCTTCCCAGACCAGGGCTCGAACCTGTGTCCCCTGCATCGGCAGGCAGATTCCCAACCACTGAGCCACCATGGAAGCCCGGGAACTGGAATTTTAAGCAACTCTGGGGAAGTCACTGGTGCAAGTACAATGAAAGGCCAGTCAGTTTGGCTGCAGCATTGACCAACATCAGCATTGACCAACAATCAGAAAAACTGCCTCAGGAAGTAGTGAGCTCATTCCCATTGGAAGTATGTAAGCAAGGAGACAAATCCCATGAACAATGTAGAGCTAATTCTTTTTTTTTTTAACATCTTTATTGGAGTATAATTGTTTTATAATGGTGTGTTAGTTTCCGCTTTATAACAAAGTGAATCAGCTATACATATATATATATCCCCATATCTCCTCCCTCTTGCCTCTCCCTCCCACCCTCCCTATCCCACCTGTCTAGGTGGTCACAAAGCACTGAGCTGATCTCCCTGTTCTATGCAGCTGCTTCCCACTAGATATCTATTTTACATTTGGTAGTATATTTAAGTCCATGCCACTCTTCCACTTCGTCCCAGCTTACCCTTCCCCCTATCCATGTCCTCAAGTCCATTCTTATAGAGCTAATTCTTGAGCCATGTGGAAGAGTAGCTGTCATATGGAAGTAAAAGAGACATGCAGCGTGATTCGAGAGAGGAGGGAAAGGGCTAGTCAGTTGAAGCTACAAGGAAATAGATTTTAGCTCATTAGCAAGAGCTTATTACCAACAAACAGGCAGCCTTACAAGTTGGTGCAACAGCTCTTTATCACCAGGCATGTTCAAGCAGAGTTTAGCTGACTATATAACAAGGTTGCTTTGTTCTGGATAAAATTTAAAAAATACCAGAGTATCTTGTAAAGTATTTTCTTAACAGCTAACCCCTCTCATCAGATGAAGTGATGTGTAGATGATGATGTGATGTAGATATTATTAATAATAACAAAAAAGACTTCATAGCCCTTACCATATGCCTTCCACCATTCTAAGCACTTTAAATGTACTCACACATTCAATTCTCACACAATTCTATGAAGTAAGCATTTTTAAATTATTATTTCTGCCTTACAGATGAGTAATTGGGGCACACAGAGGTTAAGTAACTTGTTCGATGTCTCATAGCTAATAACCAGGATCACACCTAGCAAACCCAGCTCTACTATCCACCCTCTTAACTAACATGCTATATTAGCTAAAGTGGGATTGGGAGACTAAGAGACCCACCCATCAGACTCAGCAACCTTGAGGTACCTCCAATAAGCTAGTTCACTTCAGAGCACAATTTGGACAATCACTGAACTAAAAAGACTATCAGTACTCTTCTGACTCTAATTTCTATATGAAGGGATTCACAAATGCAAAGCTCAGAAGACTTGGACTCTGTAGAGCAAAATGATATTTTTCCCTCTTTACTTGGACCATGTTCCTCAGAAGGGGCCATCCCTCAGCAGAGAGAAGACTCTGAGCCAGCTACAGAGAAAACCACATTGCCTGTGACCTCTGTTTTTTCCAAGTCTCCAGTAGATAGAACAAGTCTCATAGAAAAATCTCTCTTCATCTTGGGGTCACAGGTTAGCAAAAAGGAGAGGGAAGGAAAGAGGGAAGGAAGGAAGGAAGGAAGGAAGGAAGGAAGGAAGGAAGGAAAGGAGGGAGGGAGGGAAGGAGGGAAGGAAAGAAGAGAGGGAGTGATGGAGGGAGGGAGGGAGGACACAAAGGAGGAAGGCTCAAGAAAGATACAATGACAGACAGATACAAAGAACAGGAAGTGAAGCATGATTCTGAATGCTAAATGTCAACCTCCTCAGAGGGTGGAGAAAAGCAGACTTCACTTATGTAATACCCGTAACTAGAATAGTCTCCTAATTCTACTCTCTCTTGTGTTATTTGCTAGAACTGGGAAGGCACATGAGCCAAGGAACTTAACAAGAATCCACACTTTATTTCAAAGCTACCATATGCTAGGCTTGAAACCAAACTCTCTAGCATATGTGCCCAAGAGCAACTGAATGCGAACAATTACACTGAAACATCAAGCACAAAATGGCTTTATGCATTTGTCTTCAGGAATTCCCAGAGCCTTTCTGAGCATTGTAAATCCTGCCAGCTTACTTTGGTCCTCTTTGGGGCACTACTCAATTCATAGACCCTGGGGCTATAAATGCTTTAAACTCTCTAGGAATTCCTCATAAATTAATACAACCCACCAGCTTTACCAACATTAAACAAACACACGAGAGAGAATGGGGTAGGATATGAGAGCTGAAAGGGATGAATTTAAGAGACCATTAAATATAACTATCATTTTTCAGATGAGCCTTAAGGATAAAAAGACACTAGGGCAGAATCTTGAATTTCTGGTCTCTATTCTAGCATTTAGGGTTGAGTTTTTTCCCCTATCATTATTCCACATGATATATGTCTTTCCAGAGCATTGCATGCCTCCTTTTTCTTTAATCCTTCCCTAACCTACAGGCTCACAGAGGACATTTAGTCAATGCTGCTGATCAGCCCTATGTTCCATCTATTTTGAAATAAGACAAAATCTACAAGAGGTCTATTTGGCCAGAGATAAATTTCATCACAGAGGAATCCTCAATTCTTGCTCATTTTTTGTATGTTATAAGTTTGCTGAAGGTCTAAGAATGATTTCTCAGGATAATAGGTATTGACTCCAGAATAGCATAGATGGTCTCTGATGCCTACCTCTATTCAGTAAGCAGTTCTAGACAAAGCTGACCCTGTTCTCGCTCCTTCCTAGTTCCATGTGGCCTCTTAATACTCTCATTCTCTCTCTCTCTTCCTCCCTGCCAACCTCCCTCCTTCATGTTCTTATCCTCTGTGCTTTATCTCAGTATCCACAAACAGACCTGAATATGCTGATACAAGTATTTTGATATAGTGGAGGACAAGACTCAGCTTAGACCTTGAGCTTAAATTGTCCCTCCAGGCATCTTTTCCCATTCTCTTTCTAATTCAGTCAGGGCAACTGTGAAGAGAGTGCTGCTTATACAGATAAATAATGGTATTATTGGATTATAGAAATGTACAAGTATCCATGAATTTTACTGATATAATCATGTCAAATCTTAAATAAATACATAGATAAATAGATGCATAGATACATACATAAATGGATAGCTCTTTCTCACAGTAGAATTCCAATTAATAAGTGTAGGAGGGAAGGTGGAAATCTAGACTCACCAGTAAGCAAGCAGTAAAAAGTATTACAGACAAGATCCATGAGTCAGAGGGTGAGAGTTTGAGGGGAAATAGGATTTGAATAACCTCAAAATATCTCACCCAAGATGTTTTTCAACAACAAAAGAAAAGATAATAATTTTACAGTGGGAAAAATCGGCAGCTGCTAAGTTAACCAAGTGATCGAGGTAATCATCACCCATGATGAGATATATCGACATCGTGAACCCCTCGATGTGGTGCATGGAGGACACCACAACATTTTTGTGGCATTCTTGGCAAAAATACATAACCATTCCAATGTCAAGAAAACATTGCACAAATTCACAGTGAGGGACATCCTACAAAATAATTCATCAGGACTCTTTAGAAGTGCCAAGGTCATGAAAGACAACAAAGGAATGAGGAACTGCTACAGTTTGGAGGGGGCTAAGGAGATATAACAACTAATTTCAATGTAATCTTGAATTGGATCTTAAAAGGGAAGAATGGTATTGGAAAATTTGGTGAATTTTGAAAAAACTCTGTAATTCAGTTAATAATATTGTACCAGTGTTAACTCTCTCGTTTTGATAATTGCCCTATAGTTATATAAGATGTTAACATTGTTAACATTTGGGGAAGCCCGGTAAGGCATATAAGGAAACTCTTTGTTTTTTATGTTTGCAACTTTCCTCTAAGTCTAAAATTAGTTCAAATTAAAATGTTTAAAAAAAAAAAAGAGCATGCTACTTTGATTTTCATTCTGTTCTTGTACCTTGCATGTGTCTTCCAGAAGTATAACTGTCGCTGGTCATGATACTAACAAAATAGCAACCAATCCCAACACTGATTCCTTGGAGAGTTCATAAGAAAATTGACGGGAAGGTTTGATTCTAATTCTTCAACCCAAACTACTATTTATAGATGCCATGAAGGAAGATGAAGCAAGTAATGGGATTTATACTTGCCTCCCTAAGCCTCAGTTTTTTATGACAGTGATAACAGCAATGTTTACAAAGGGAAGAGAAAGAATTTAGTCTTGACAAATCAGTTGTGCTTTGGAGTTAGATGTCCTCTATAACATTTATTTGCTTTTAAAATACATGTAATGTTATTTTATTGTTTATCCCTTAAACCCATAGTTTTTGTTATATCTTGATTTCACTAGCAACAATCTTTACCAACAATAACATTTTCCAGGAATGTAATCTCTATGGTTGGCAAAAGTTATTATTTCTAGAAAGATGGACTAACACGTGCTGATGAGCTGTTTCTACAATAAGCTACATTTAGGATCATATTGTAAAAAAGAGGTTTTATGCATGCATAATGGGAACTCAACTGCCATTTCTTAGAAAAATATCCAAGAATGTCCTACAAGGACAGACAAACTTAGGATAACTACTGTTCATTGAGTGTCTCCTGGATCCCAGGGACATGCTTGATACTTGACCTATATTATCATAGTTAATCTCATATTGGACCTTCAAGATAGCTATTATTATACCCATTTTAAAAAGTGAGAAAATTTCACCAAGGGGGGAAAGCGGGGGTGGGGGGCGTGTGATGAATTGGGAGATTGGGATTGACATATATACACCAATATGTATAAAATAAATAACCAATAAGAACCTGCTGTATAAAAAGTAACAATAAAATAAAATTCAAAAAATAAAAAATGAGAAAATTGAGATTCAGTTTTCACACAGCTAATAGGTAGTGGGAACCAAGAGCCAAATCCTGATTCCCTGCCTCCAAACCACACAAGTCTCTTCCTCGTAACAGGAAGTCCAAGACATCAAAAGTCTATCATCTTTAGCAATAGGGTCAAGATGATTTAGCCAAGTGAATGCCTTAAAAATATACAGCGACTTTTTGTCTGAGAGTATTGATGATGCTGTTTGTGCTGGCTGTGTCAGAATTATCTGAGCACTTGCTGTTCCCTAGCTGATGTCAGAAGGGAACAGTTCTGCTTCCTGTCCAAGAAATCCTGAGGGCATCAAGAAGGGAAACTTAACCAGTGCTCCACTGGCACCTTCCAGAGGAGGTGACATTTAAGCTTAGTCTTGAGAAATGAGTCATACAGCCAGACAAGTGTGGGAACTGGATTCCAAGCAGAGAAAACCACACTCACAAATGTACAAAGGCATAAACTGGGAAGAACTGCACATAGACAAGTGTAGATAGAGTAGAGGGACTTCACATGGTGCCTATGTGCATGTAAGAAACACAGAGAGAGTTCAATCACTATTGGTACCTCTATAAAACTTGCAATCTCACCAGGGAAACCCAACTTCTACACAAGAAGCTGGTGAATTTTCAAATGAGCAGTAAAAACTCATCTCTTAATACCCTGCAAAATGCCTCTCAAACATCTGACCCTCTCCTCACTCTTTTCTACCTCTACCTGTACAGTACAGCTTAATTTGAAAAACAAAAAGCTGTCTACTTCTCAACATTAGGTCGAAAACTTAATTGTACACTTTATTATTTTTTTTTTTTTTGGTGAAGATAGCATATAAAGCTGTTATTCTTGCCAATCAACTTCCTTGATATAGGAGCCTGATTCAGGTGAATGGACTTGCCAATTTTACTCTGAAAACACTACTAGGGCACCTTACTCACGTGTTATGCCACCTTAAGCAATGACAGAACAAATACCAAGCAGTGGGAAACAGGATTGCTCTTTATCATCAGCTACTGTGTCTTAAGCACTGAACATAGTCTGTGAACATTTATTGAATGCTCACTCTGTGTCAGAGCTTACTGCTTCACAGGGATCTTCTTGTTTAATCTTCACAATCACTCCAAGAGGAAGGTTCTAGATTTATTGTCCTCAGTTTAGAAAAAGAAAGGGAGGCAAAAAATGGTTAAGAAAACTGTCCGAGAGAGCACCGATAAGTAAGTAGCAGAGCCAAGAATTTACGTGAACTATATCTGACAACATAGAGCCTCATGTGATCTATCTGAAAGCAGTACAATTTACTGAATGATTATCCTGGGGCAGAGGTGTGACCCTGGACTCCCCAGACCTTGCTAGTTATAGGCAAAGTTGAGGATGACTGTTATAAATCTACTATGCTCTAGCCCCCATCCAATTTTTATTATGGGTACTCTAACTTCCTCTGTGAAGAAATGTGATCAGTCAGAAGCAGCCATGGGTACTTGGAGCTTTCATAAAAAGAGAACTAGGTACTCTAATGGCACATCTTCCCAACGTAAAGAGGCCATCTGGCTGGTGGCACAAATCCTCTAGGACTCAGGCATCTCTACATGCTGGGAAAGAAAGCTAGATCTCATGTCTCCCAAGGATATCACAGAAGGAACACTGTGTTCCTCACAGGAGGAACAAACTGAACGTAGGGCAAAGGAAACATTTCAAGTGAAATGCCTTAATTCTCTTTGTCTTCTACTGAGTGTCCAACTTTATACTCCTGCACTCCAGTGGTGCTATCTAAGACTTAAAGAGTTTGAATAACTTGCCCAGGATACACACAGCTGATAAGCAGCAGAACAAATGCTCTGAAAAGCCTTCTATTTCCTTGTCTGTTGTTCTAATGTCAGAATTGTGCTGCTTTTCATTTGATGTTTGCAACCTTACGAGAAAAATGAGAGGGATGGTCAGAAGTCATCCTGCCGTGAGAAAGTTCTATCATGCTCCAAACCTCATCTTCTCTCCTCTCTTCCCTCTCATAAGAGGGGCATAATCTCTCCTTCTAAAGGGTTTGAGGAAATTAAATGAGGTGATGTATGTATTAGCATGATAAACAACACGGGGCAAGTTCAGGGCAAAAGAGGCTCAAACTGATGTTTAGATTCTAATAGAGCCTCATTTGTCTGCATCTTAAAAAAAGACAAGAGTGGTAATAAAAAGGTAAGGAAGAAGAAGAGGATGGAAGGTAAGGAAAATAACAAGGAAAGAAGGAAGGAGGAAAAGTAAGTGCATTGACCAAGGAACTTCCAACCAGCTGAACCTCTCCCAAGACCTGTGATTCTCCTTCTTCATATCATTACACCCTCTTCTCTCTGAAGTGAATCTAAAGCCAGTTCTCTAGAGAGTTTCAAGAGCCATCTTTACTAATTGCATGAAATAGTTAAATAAAGCATTGTTGAGATAATGGTTTAGCAAAAGTTTGGGAAGTATGGGTTATTACTTTGACAATCTATGGTTTTTAAAAAGGAGAATGGGCCAGAACTAAGGTTACTTGAAGCCAGACTGTGTAGTAGCACTGTGAAGCTCCTTGCACATGACGCTGGTGAAATACTATATTGATCACAGTTCTCAGGTACAAAGAGCAGAACCCGACTCTGGTCGATTAAAGTAGAAAATGAACTTATTAAAAAGCTATTGGGGGAGATCAGCTTGGTGCTTTGTGACCACATAGGGGGGGGGGGTAGGGAGGGGGGGAGGGAGGGAGACGCAAGAGGGAAGAGATACGGGAATATATGTATATGTATAGCTGATTCACTTTGTTATAAAACAGAAACTAACACACCATTGTAAAGCAATTATACTCCAATAAAGATGTTAAATAATAAATAATTGGGAAAATAACAGACTCGTCAGGAGTCTGGACAACCAAAGTTTGAAAATGGACAAGAACAAAAGACTGTAACTCTCACCACTGCCATCAGAAGTCTGGTGAGTGAGATTCTTGCTGCCTAAGAAGCCAAGTGGGCTTGGCAAGAGATTTAAAGATCAGCAAAAGTAGAATATCAAGTTCAGACCATTCTCATCTCCTTTGGCACAGGTTGGAACCAAAAATGGCAGCTCCCACTAGTGTGACCTCTTTTATGTTCTAAAGGACAGATCACAAAGCTCCAGCTGTGTAATCAGAAACCCTAAGTTTCAGCTGCATCGTGGCCACTAACCAGATGGGTGGTGACCTGTGGAATCACATAACCTTCCTCCAGTCCAAGTTCTGCATTTTCCAGGTGCTGATAGTAACCCCCAACTTGTTCCTGCACGGGGCTGCTGTGAGAAGGAAATGGGAAGGGAGATACAAATGGTCTTGAAAGCTCTTAAGTCCCTGCAAAATGCTAAGAATCTTCCTCATGATCATTAATTTTTAATTATTACTAGAAGGTGATATAGCACATGTCAAAAGCAGTTCCCAGGGACAGTCACCCCAGGGTCAAACTCTGGCTCCACCTCTTACCACCCCAGTGGCCTTAGAAAAGTCTAGTTGACTTTCTGAGCCTCAGTTTCCTCATTTAGAAATGGGAATAAGATGGACTATTTCACAGGATTAGTGTAAAGACCAAAAGAGATATTACATGGGATGCAGAGTGCCTGGGACTCAAAAAGAGTGGTAGGTAGTAATCATCAAAATATGCATTAGTAATAGCAATAAGAATAGATCAAGCCTCATCTTCCCCCGGTTGCTACTAACCCTCTCATCACCTATAACAATTAATCATGTATGATTTTATAACACCTTTGAATTACTATTTGGAACTAATAAATACATTTTTATTTATATTTTGTTGCTTTGTTGTCACTAACTTTCCATCTATTAGAGGTCTGTTTGATTGGACTGATTTTCACCCGAACCAAGAAAGATAAAAAGCCTTCAAGAATCCCTGCCTTTCTTCTCTATCACAGCAAATAAGGGGTTACTGGGGATTTGGAGCACTTGCTAAAGCACGAGGCATCTAACCTTGTCAGGAGCCCTCGGGCTTTTGCCAGTACTTCTGCTCTTCTCTGCACACAGCCCTCTGTGGAAAAGTACTGCCCAGACTGTGAATTATTAATCTCGTCATGACATCAAATACCCTAGATAAAAGGAACCAGTGGCCTCCACAATGAGAATATCAGAGAAAACCAAGAGTCAGTGATACCCTTTTGACCACAATCAAGACTTTTTCTTCTCCCCTCTGGGGTGGAGGACAACCTCACTTATTCTCAGCTCCTTCATACACATAGGTTGAGCCATCAGGTGTTATAAAATACAACTGATTCCTTTTGGGGGCTGATCTGGAGGAAAAGGCTTTAAGTGACCCTCCCTTCTGTTGATGATGCCACACCAACTTTAAATGTTTCGGTTTTGAGTTCATGAGAACTGGAGCATAAGTAGGGACTTGACGTCTTTTCAATTGTCTGTTTTCCCTTCAAGGACCGGTTGCTGGATCTAACCAGATCAAAATCACCAGAGAATAGAAAATTATTGACACATGGAAAATTCCAGTAGTAAAAAGGTAATACATCTGTCATATTCCACATTACTTGACAAGGCTTTGAGCCAAGTTCTTAGTACGGCTAACCTTTGAAAGAATGCATTTATTTTTAAGTCAGAGAGAGAAAATGTCAGGACAGAAAGATCACGGCTCAAGAGATTTAGACTCTGTATCTTTGAGCTTTCTTTCAAAAGCATTTACTGAGCACAGGTACTCTGGTGTATACAGACATGCCCATCAGTGAAAACTATCTACCACTTATGCAACACCAAGTGTATATCAGACTCTACCAGGTGGTTTAATCATAGCATCTAATTTACCCTCACAACAACCAAAGGATATAGGGTTTGTGACCCTTTTGCTTTTGAAGAAATTGATGCTTAATAAGACATGCACTGACTAGGGTCAGCTGAAATTTAAGCCTAGATTCATCTGGATCTAGAAATCCTTAATAAACATAATTTAGCAGGAGAACCTGAGGAGTAAACAGTTAGTGCCAGAGCAATACACAAGTAGCAAGATAGAATTAAATCTGTAACAGCTAGAGAGGATTGAAAGCTGTAGGGAGGTGGTAGAATGAACAACGGCCGTGGTTTGTCCAGGACTGAGGGGTTTCACAGGATGCAAACTTTCAGTGCTAAAGCTGGTGCCATCTTGGATAAACTAAGACAATTAATCACCCCAGAGGTAGGGGGCCAGGTACTGAAGGACAATTTGTACCCAGGTGAGGAGTTTGACCTTTGTCCTATAAAGAACAAGATGACTGATACAGGTACGTGAGTGTTTTAAAAGAGGAGGGGACAGAGAGAACTCTGGCTGCTGGGTGTATAATGAATTAGAGATGGTGAGGCTTGTAGGGCTTGAATAAAGAGGGAAGACTGGGAGAGGGGCATAAGGAAGAAGGAAGTGAAATAAATGACATATTTCCTTTTTGCTTGAACACTGTAATTCTAAGATTAGATTTCTCAAATGATGAAATCTAATCTAATCAAAACAGAAGTCTATATGATATACTGACTAAATAGACTAGAATATTTTAGCATACAATTCACTACTTATTGTTATGGGTTGTATTGTGTTCTCCACCATCCCCCCCCCCATAAAAATATATATTGAAGTCCTAACCCCTAGTACCTCAGTATGTGACCTTATTTGGAAATAGGATCAATTCATTACACATATAATTAGTTAAGATAAGGTCATATAAGCATAGAGTGGACCCCTAATCCAATATGACTAGGGTCTTTATAATAAGACTGCTATGTGAGGACAGAGAAACACAGGGAAAGTGTCATGTGATGACAAAGTAAACATTGGAATTATGCAGCTGAAAGCCAAGGAAAGCCAAAGCCTGTCAAGAAACCACCAAAATCTAAGAAGAGGCAAGGAAGGATTCCCTTACAGGTTCCAAAGGGAACAAGGCCCTGCTGACACCTTGATTTAGAACTTCTGGCCTCTAGAACTGTGAGACAATACATTTCTGTTCTTTTAAGGCACCCATTTTGTGGTAATTTGGTATGGCTGCCCTAGGAAAGTAATACACTAGCCCAAATATGTACAAACTTTGTTTTACCAAAAAGGGATAGAATGGAGAGAGGGCAGAATATCAATAATCTGCTAAGAAACGTCTAGGAAGCAGGCACCAAGCTGAATGCTTTCTTGGGACCTTTTCAGTGAATCATGTCAACAGTCCTATAAAAATCCAGGCACAGGTGGAAAACTGAGACTCAGAAAGAGGTTGCACCTCATCCACAAGTACATAGCTAGGACGCGGCAGACCCAGGGTTTGAACTCATATCTACCTGACTTCAAATTCCTCCCTTGAATTTCCTAAAAGGAGTGACAGGGCAGCCAAGGCAGTGAGCCAGATGGCTCTGAGAACCTGGCAGAGCTCTAAGCAATTTACAAAACATGAGAAAACACAGTTTTGAGGGTACTTGGATTGGGGTTGGGGGAGGGCAAGCAGAAGAAGTAGGACTTCTTGCCCCACAGCTCTGGGACCCCAAAACATGGTGACATCCGTCCTTATCACAAGGACTTGCCTTTCATCTTCCCCTTGGGCTCTGGAACACAGAGGGAGGCAAAGCCAAAGCATGTTAAGAGAGAGTTGAGAATAAAGAAGTCTTTTTAGAAGCCCTGGGCCTTACAAGGAAGACACTTTCTTAATTACTTTCTGGATGAACATCTGATTGGAAATATCATTTGCAAGCCCCACCTGCCGTGATGTCTCCTGTTTTTAAAGTTGATGTTCAGAGAATGTTAAAATCCTAATATATAACTTCATTTCCCATGGAAAACAGAACAGTGATTATTTTGGGCCTTGGGAAGTTAGGATCCAGTCACGGAATTCATCATTACCCTTATGTAATCTAGGAGAGCAGTGAACAGAGCCGATGAGAAATCTCAAAGGAAAACATGCCGCCTGCAGAATTAGCCTGAGTCATTGCTCAAAGTAAGAAGCTGTGTTTAAATCAGGAATTTTTTTTTTTTTTTTTTTGGGGGGGCGGTACGCGGGTCTCTCACTGCTGTGGCCTCTCCGGTTGTGAAGCACAGGCTCCGGACGCGCAGGCTCAGTGGCCATGGCTCACGGGCCCAGGCGCTCCGCGGCATGTGGGATCTTCCCGGACCGGGGCACGAACCCGCGTCCCCTGCATCGGCAGGCGGACTCTCAACCACTGCGCCACCAAGGAAGCCCCATAAATCAGGAATTATTTTTTAATTGCAACCAATGACCCTTTCACCCTGACAATGAGGCTGTCATCTTTGGAAATGAGCCAGTATATTTTTGTCTGTGTGTTAAAGATGTTCTTGCTACAATATTCATAATATAGAGGAAAGGCCCAGGGCCCAAGGCCAGGAAACAGAATTCCATTCCCCACTGTGCGACTTCGTACATCATGTTCCTCTCTGTGTCTCAGTTTCCTCATCTATAAAAATTTTGATTCCAACATGTCTCTCTCTCTCCTGGATCCACTTCCCTGTCACGCCCTCCTTCATCTCCTCTCCTTTCCTTCTCAACCTACACTTTACCATTGCCATGATGAAGAGAGAATGTAAGTTGAGGGTTTAGTGACAAGACACAGGAAGGGCCCATATAATGAATTCATTCATTCATTCATTTCACTGACCACCCACTACATGTCTCAGTCAAGTACTAGGCTTGGAACTAAGAGAATAGAACATCATCCCTGGCCACTAGGATCCTACAGTCCTGCTGAGGAGAGAGAGAGAGAAATAAATAGTTAATTACAAATGAGTGATACAGGTAAGAAAACACTCAAATGCAATGGAAGCAGGTATTACAGGGCTTTAGCTAGTCCATTTGGGGCGTGGAAAGCTTCCCAGAGGAAGCATATCTGGGGGAGAGAGTGAGAAAGAGAATATTCTAGAAATAAGGAGCACTGAGAATAAGAAAAAATTCAGGAAGTTCAGTATATCTGCAGTTTTAGGGCATGTGGTTAAAGCAGAGAATAAAGGGCCAAATGACAAAATGCCTTATGGGCCTTGTTAAGGAAAACAATTGACTTACCAATCATGATCCACATAATCACTTCGCTGGTGTTGGCATTTCCAGCAGTGAGTCCAGAACTGTCAGATACCTGAGCATGAAGGACGTCACTTAGAAGAGTGGTAAGAACTATCGTGTGATGTTCCAAAGGACTAGAACTGAAGAATAGAAACTACAGAAAAGCAGGAATTTTAAACAATCAATGCTATTACATTGGAAGAGGATGCCTAGCAGAACAATAAATTCTCCATCAATGACTGGCCTATCACTCACTAGAAATGTATCGTAGTTGGACAACATAAGCTTTAAAATCTCTTCCAAACCAGTGAAGCTTATTTTGTGTCCATTTTTCCTCCCAGTGGACATCCACTGAATCATTTATAAAAGAGAACACAGACCAAATTGGTGATATTTCTGAGAGTTTTCACCAACAAATTTTTAAATAAGTTCTTTCTTCCTCTCTTACCCAATATGGCACCAATCTTCAGAAGCTTTCTATTAGACAAATTGTATGTATCAAGCAGTTAATTAACTTTATGTTTCAGTAGTACAAATCCAACAACAGTATTGTGATTTAACTAGAGATTTCTGAATATTGAAACTAGCTTGAAGTCTAACCAACTGGAGACTCAAGATTGGAAAACTCCAGAGAATATAATCTCCAAGGTCCCCTCCAGCAATGACAGTATATGACTCTAGGGATTAGAGTGAGAGAGGAGTGAGACATTGGATCCCCTTCAAGATTTTGAAGACATGTTCTGAGAAGAGAAAGGAAAAGTGAGTATGTATGTACCTCAGTGAGGAGGGAAAGCCATTGGTAGGGAAGATGTCAAGAACAGTCTAGAGTAGCAGGGAATCATGGAATACTGTGGATAGAGCATGGAGTGCATGGATTTGCAGATCTGGCTATGGGTTGGCTACTTATTGACTCATTAGAGGCAAGTATTTCACCACTCTGACTGTCACTTCCTCTTTAGTGTATCGGGCCAATGATTCTTAGCTTGAAAGTGTCACTGTAAAGATTAAACAAAATACTGTATGTAAAACAACTAACTATCCTCAGCACACAGTAGGTTTTCAAAGGACAGTAGTCATCATAAGACAATGATGCTTTAATCAAGAAGTTTAGACACCAAGGAGCAGCTTAATTTGTTTACTGTGCAGAAAGATGAGAATCTTTATTGCTCTAATGACAGTTAGATGCCTTTAGAAGCTGCCTAGGGATACTGTGCAGTTGTCATTCTGATAATAAAAGCAGAAATGAGAGGAGAATTAATGAGGAAACCAGACAAATCCAAAATGCTGGGCCATCATCTGTCTGGATCGCATCAATGCAGGGGAAGGAAGGGATGACGTAAGTGTTTATTTCTAACTCTCCCTCTCTGAGAATGTTGAGCGTTTTTAGTCTGGCTTCTGCATTTAGAGCTCCCAACACACCTTGACTCCAAACTGCATTCCTTTTTAGATCTTTTGCTGCTGTTTTTGTTGGCCTGGATCCCTAAAGCACCTGTGTACGTGATTATATTCCTGGTATGTGGGTAGGAAGGTACTAAAGATATGCTCCCCAAGAACTAGGAAATATGGCAAAGAAATTGTCCTCCTAAGAGTTAAACCAAAAGGTCAGTACTGTTAAAATGAGATATGCAAAGTCACCTCCCAAAGACGAGCCAGCAGGATGGGGGCTAGGCTCGATGAATATATTAAGGTATCTACAGAAAAATTATTTGGTCAGAAGGAAACTGACTAGCATGGAAACAGAGAACCACAGAAGCAATGTGTGCAGTGTGATCCTTGCCCTGTCCGAGGTTGTGCCACTTACCAAATGCAATGGAATCTCATGGACGCCAATCACCTTGAGGACAAACCCCCAAATTCCTTACATGGCTCATGAGACCCTACATGATTTAGCCCCAGCACATCTCTCCCATCTCACTTCTCTTCACTCAGTTCACTCTCTCCCTGGCTTTCTTGTTGCTTATTCAATGTCTGTTCTCTTGCCTGGGGTTTCTTTTTTTCCCAAACTTTGCATGGCTCCCCCGACCCCTCACTTCATTGCTCAAATTTAACTCCACCTGTACTTCCTGACCACCTATCTAAAATCCAGCCCACAAAAAGACAGGGTCCCACAACATGTCTGTAGCTTGTGAAATGGCCAGACATTGTCCTGAGACCTATGAAAGCAGTGCAAAAAGAAAAAATTCAAGTGCAAAAGCCAACAAATATCATGCCAGGAAGAGCTGGTTTAAAAGTTGAAAGAGAGGTTCACTCTGCACAACAGAAGCTGGTGAAATATTCAGTCTCACAGATTGTGAAACTGCAGCAATATTTCCTGAACAGGGAAGAAAGTCATCCAGAAGAAGCTTATTTATTGGAGAAGGGTTTCATAGTTATGAATCTGGCTCGCTAAAGCAAGTGAATGTCTTCTAGAATACTTATTCACTGTGTCATTTAAATATATTTAGTAAATTTTTAAAATTGTTTTTCCCCAATCCCTCATTTTCTGAGACTTTAATTTTACCAAATGAGGTCTGTGAAATCATGGGTCTTTAAGAAAGGGAAAGTGATAACTCGGTTTCATTCCAATTTGGCAAAAGCATCCCAAATGGAAGTTGGAGATATCAGACGATCCTATGACTTTCAAATCCAATAAATGCCCTTTGTTCTGATTGCATTCTCACTAAGAAATGTTCTGATTATGACTTGGCTGTTCCCATGGCTCTGCTAGGGAAAGAAAGATCTAGTAATTTGGACCTGAACTTTCTGTCTTCCTATGTCAATTGTGTTTCTCACTGTTAATCAATATATATCCCAAATGCCCTACTGAGTAGTTAACTTGTGCTTTTGTATTTGTTTGTTTGTGTCTGTAATATCGTAGCAAGAAGTTTACTTGAGCACTCTGATGGGGATGAAAAGGATAAGCCTGTGGACCTTTAAACCAGGGAAAAATTGAAGGACAGGGGAAGACAAGGACTTTTTGGTTACCAGCTTCTGGGCACCTCCTAATTACCATCTAGTTCTATGTGGACCATGTGGGGAAACATAAAGAATATGGGATGTGTATGTGTGTGTGTATGTGTGTGTGCATGTGTGTGTGTGTGTGTGTGTATTACTGTTCCAAAATATTATTTGGGAAGCCAGAGGTGGGAGGAAACTATGGTTGGAATTCTGGTGGATCCCATTAGACTTAGAGAAGAAAAAGAGCAGTCCATATTCCAGTATGGTTCCTCTGAGGAACTGAGGTTTGGAGAAGAATGGTTCTGAGAACCAGACTCCTGGGATCCAAAGTCCAGGGCACCCATGGTCAAGCTTGGTACAGGGGGAATAAAGCCATCCTGCTCTAAAGGACCCTGAGAGACTGAACAGGAACCTGGACAATCCTAGTAGGAGAAGCTTGAGTCAATTCTAATTATTCAAAGGTCAAAAATGAATGGTGATGTGAATATCTGAGAATCTAAAGATCTTTACATTTGTTACAAATGAATTGGCATCTCACATACCCTTCTCTGCTCTCACTCAGCATGCAGACCAATGAGGATTCTGACTTTGCACACTGAGTGTCACATAATGCTACTTTCCCTTGCCAAAAAACACAGTGACCTGGGAAAATTATAATGGTGGAATCATTTTTGTTTCTTCAGTATTAGGACCCTGCCCTCCTTTCTTGCAACCCATATTTATTGAGCATGTACTGTATGAAAGGATATTTCAGGAATTTTATAGAAATAAAAATAAGAGACTCCTGCTATAAAGTGAATTCACATAAGTAGAAGGAATGCATCATGACTGGATGATGATAAGAATTCAGTCCATGTTCAAAGGTAATTTTCTAACAGAACTATAGTGTTATGCACCCCCAACCCTCCCAGTTGTGGTGTGCACACGTGTGCATACACACACACACAACACACACACACACACACACACACACACACACACACACTTTCCCCTTCCTTTACAGATCAGGCAAGAGTATAAAGATAGAGAGATGAGAATTTTGTTGGCTGATAGATAGATGGAAGATGCTGTCTCTAAAAATGACCTTCAGGGAAGCAGAAGAAAAAAGATCCAGACCGATATTTGTAAGGAGGATACATCTGCATAATAGCGAAATGGTGTAGACACCTTCCTAATCTTACGGAATGCAATATCCTGGGTGTTTGGCTATCTTGCCTTTCAGCATGTTTTGGTTTGGCAGAGGCCATGGGCTTCAGAACATACTAGTAAGCTTGTTAAAATGCAGATCCCTGGGCCCCAGACCAGACCACCACTGAATCAGAACAGCTACAGTGCCCAGGAATCTTTCATTTCAGCCAGCCCTCCCAGGGGATTCTCATCCAGGTCATAGTTTGAGAACCACTATTGGAACTTTTGTTTTGGTAGATTGGTCAGAGCTAATAACACACCTGGAACTTTGTTCTGATTCTCTGTTGATGGGTAAGAGTGTTTATCTTACTAAAATAAAATGAATTATTTTTAAAAAATAAATAAAAGAATTCAGTCCATGTTTAATTCTATATGGAAGAGTTTTATAAGGGGGGAAAAGCTTAAGGGCAAGTTTCAGGAGGAAGAGGTAAGAGAAGATGATGTACAACTTCAGGAATAAAAACAGAATGTCGAGTCCTTGGGACTTCTAGCAACATCCCAGAATAAGGGCAGGATCTAAAGTCAACGATCAAACTCTAAGAAATCTAAAATTCTCAAACTTCAGTTGCTTCTCTCATGTTGGGAGTCTCATTATTTCCACCAGTTTCCTTGTAGGAAGTGAAATTAAAATCCTTAATTCGAAAGAGATCCTGTGGGCTCATCTTTGGCAGCACAAAAATGGGGAGCTGAATAGGTTTCTTTAACTGATTCAGAGAACAAACTGGTACATGGCAGTGAACATTTTGAAGAAGATCAGAAAGAAACTGAGTCTCTTGGACCTGTGATAAGAAACCAACATGAGCACAGGAAGTAGCTCTGGCTTGAGAGGAAGCCCTGGGGATGAACAGTGGATAAGCCCAGGGGCTCCTGGATAAATAAAAATAACTCCTACTGGGCTTCCCTGGTGGCGCAGTGGTTGAGAATCCGCCTGGCGATGCAGGGGATACGGGTTCGTGCCCCGGTCCGGGAAGATCCCACGTGCCGCGGAGCGGCTGGGCCCGTGAACCATGGCCGCTGAGCCTGCACGTCCGGAGCCTGTGCTCCGCAACGGGAGAGGCCACAACAGTGAGAGGCCCGCGTACAGCACAAAAAAAAAAAAAAAAAAAAAAAAAAACTCCTACTAAGTCCACTCCTAGGGCCACTATAGAGCTCCAAAGAAATACTAGGAGTGAAATCACTACCCCTGTGTTCTGATGATGTTCTCTGCTAGGCTCTGGACCAGGCACTTGGGAATCCTGCCATGAAACCCCTACCTCTGAAGGTTCATGCTTTGTTTTCTCCAACATTTTTAAAGACTTTCATCTGTATTTCTGGACTCAACTTATTGCCGTAGCAGAGCCTCGGTGGCTGTTTAATGACAGTCTAATGAGGTCTCCGAGCGTCCTAAAGGAATGATTCTGGCCTGCAGCTTTCCCTTTAAGGAGGGGCCTTTGAATGTAGGTCTGCATTAAGTATGAATCAAGCTTTCTGTCTGTGTCTGGTGCACACATGAGTGAAATCCACCTCCATATCACTTGTTCCTGGAGGGGATTTTCTCTCTGCATTACACCTGCAGAATGCTATCCTCTTTTCTCTGGCAAGCTTGGATACATGATTAATATTTTAAGCCTCGTAGGTCCCACTTTCCCTAGTTTCAAAAGTGCCTGAATGCTGGACTTTTTAAAAATGTATTTATCTCCTTATCCAGACTGTTGAGGAGGAATTGCAAGAAGGCACAGCCACGGGGGCCAAAGCAAATCCGGGCAAATCTTTAAATTGCTTCTGCAGTCATCTGGGTTTTCTTTCATTACCATTGCAGATGCTACTTCTCTCCCCTGCTGACCTTCATTTTGGAAAGGAAGAGAGAACAGTTTTAAGAAGGCATTAGATCTTTTCCTTCCAAACAGACTTGAAATATACGGTGAGTGTTGTCAGTTCAGAGAGAACTCTGTCTGGCTTCCCCTCCTGACCTGGGCACCGCCATCCTCCCCAGTTCAGCTCCCAGGAGATTCCTCTAATTTATCCCTCCTTCTCTCCAGGAAGCACTGCTGAAGTTTCCCCCACAGGCTTCTTGCATTCACCTCACGGATGGCTGCAGGCACCTGGTTATCTCTCAATCCGCAGTCTCCTTACAGCATGGCTCTTTTTGCTCAAGAAGCAGAAAAAAACCTTAGATACAGAAGCAGGAAGGGCTGGCCACACACCCCAGAATCCACGATATGAGTGTTTATGTTCAGATTCAGCTCTGACCCTTACTCCTAAACTGGGGCACATAGGCTGATCACGTTACGCTTCAATTTATTTACCTGTAAAATTGAAGGTGGCAATAAAGGAAATAAATAATAAAGAGTAAATAAATAATAAATGACGATACAGGCAAGACTCAAATGTTACAAAATTTGTACAATCTACTACACAGATCCATTGTTTGCATCTGCAGTACAGGTGAATGGAGTTTGGGAAACTGGTCTGGAAAGATGCTTGCTAAGTTCCCCTCCCTCTCTAAATTTGTAAGGGTTGACCCACATAATAGCTAACTATTTATTGAGGTACCATGTCTGTGTTGGATAGTAGAGATACAAAGAAAAATGAGGGACAGTGTTTGCTTTTGTGGTGTTCATAGTCTAGTGAGTCAGACAAAGCTACGAACAGCTACAGGAGAAGCTCTGGCCACTGCCCTCCACTTAGCCAAGTAGCCGGGACAATGGAAGGTGTCCCTTCACTAGGAAAAGTATACTGACTCATTCCCAGACATGCTGAATGTTTGCAAACAATAGAGTCCTCTCTATTACACAGTTACACTGTGTGCTTCTGCCCCCACCAGCTTTTGATTGAACACCACTTGTCCTGATTGCACCGAATCAAAGATCTCTATGTATTGACAATATATTATGATAAGCTGGAATGAAAACAAGTGCAAAGTAGCAGAGGCACCTGTCTTCAAAGAGCAGTGCTGCAGAGCAAGGCAATGACAGGACTTGAAGCTAAGGACACAGCACCAGCTGTGGCTCTCCCTGGTACTGTGACTTTGGGCAATGCACCTGACCATTTGAGCCTGTGTCCCCACTTGTAAGATGGAGATGAGTCTACCTGCCTGTCAACAGTGTTGTGAGAAATAAATGAGGTAATACATGTGAAAATGTTTTTTAGATTGTCAACCTTCTTACAGTGTTATTTTCAGAGCCTGGCATAAAGAAGAAGCTAAAGAAAATTCATGGAAGGAATAATGGAAAGATGTGAGGGAAGAAGGGAAGGAGGAAAGAGATAAGATACACAGATGGCATTTTTAAAAACTATAAAATAGAGAAACACCTGCCAAGGACTGATAGGTTATAGGAATTCAGAGCAGGAAGAGATGACAGAAGAGTAATAGGATCATGTTTGCATTTTAGTATTAATTTAAAATTATTTCAGTAACATTAAATACGATAGATTTGTAAGGAGCAATACCAGAGATAAGGAGACCAGTTGAAAAACAGCTGGAATAGTCACTAATAATAAACTGAGGCAGTGTCAACTGGGGTGAACTCAATATACTGAAGCCAGTCTAAGGTGGAAGACATTTCAAGATGCAGCGAGGAAGGTGTCAGAAATAATTTCCAGATTTCTCACTGGGGTAGGTGGCTGGATGAGTATGTCATTTAACTGGGACAGGGAATATCTGAGAGAAAGAAGGTTTGGGCAGGAAATGGTGAATTCAGTTATAGACATGTTGAATTGAAGTTGCTATAGGACAGCCAACCTAAGACAGCAGATAGCTGAATATAGAGAGCTGAAGCTTAGATTCACAGATGTGGGACTGATGCAAAGAGAATGACTGAGATCATCCCCTGATAACTGTGTAGGGTGAGAATAACAAAAGTGGGCTCAAGAGAGTACCCTGAGAGCTCCATATTTATAAGGTTTAAAATTTGTTGTCAAGGTTAGACAATTCATATGCAATGGTCAATGATCGTTTAAAAGCACCGAATCTGGAGCCAGACTAAATGGTCTCCGATGCCAGCTCTATCACTTACTGACCTGGGCAAGTCAGTTCAACTCTCTGAACCTTGGTTTTCCTGTAAGTAAAATGGGAATACAAGTGGAATCACCTGTTGGGAGGACTAAACACGATAATGTGGGTAAAGTGTTTATCCCAGTGCCTAATTCATAAATACATACATATATTTAAAATGTTAGATGTTTTAAGGGACTTTGGAGAAAAGAATTTTATTTGTTTGTGTTTTCAGATTTTTTTCTCGTTTCTGAATGAGAGTTGTTTTCCAGGCCACCAGTGTAGGAAAAGACCACTGAAAGATCTGTCATTTTTTTTCTCAGTTGGCCATTGAGCAGCCTCCAGCATCCCTGATTCCCTTTCCCTCCCCTTGGCAACCTTAAACCCCACCTCAGGCATCAACACTTTTTCTCCTTGCTCTCAGAATGCATGACCTCTGTGCATGCTGGTCTTGAAGGCCCATGGCTGTGCCTCTGGGGGCCCCAGGCTGGAGCATCTGCAGCCCACCATGCAGCCCAACGGTTGTCAAAACCCCCATCATCACAGACTCCGGTCCCAGAGAGCCATACTCTTCACATCCCCTGTCCAGGCTACTCTGCCACTTCCTGCTGCTGTTGCTTCATCTCTGCCCCAGATGCTGCTTCTTGCAAGCAGTGGCCTTGTTACCGTTGCCTCTGTCTCCCAACACCCCTGGGATTTGGGGATTCATTCACTCAAGAAATAATTATCGGGCTTCCCTGGTGGCGCAGTGGTTGAGAATCTGCCTGCTAATGCAGGGGATGCGGGTTCGAGCCCTGGTCTGGGAGGATCCCACATGCCACAGAGCAACTGGGTCCATGAGCCACAACTACTGAGCCTGCGCGTCTGGAGCTTGTGCTCCGCAACAGGAGAGGCTGCGATAGTGAGAGGCCCGCGCGCTGCGATGAAGAGTGGTCCCCACTTGCCACAACTAGAGAAGGCCCTCGCACAGAAACGAAGACCCAACACAGCAAAAATAAATAACAAATAAAAAAATTAATAAACTCCTACCCCCAACATCTTCAAAGAAAATAAATAAAATAAATAATTATCGAGTTCCCACTATGATCCAGACACTGAGCTAGGCATTGGAGATACTGAGGTAAATAATACCTGTCCTCTTGGAGTTTATCACCTGGGAAAAATATAATAATCAAACACATAAATCAAACAACAAGATAATTTCAAATAGTGATGAATGTGATAAAGAAAATAAACAGAGAGATATGATAGGAATAGGGTAGGTTTGAGATAGATCTTTGGTAGCGACATTTAATTGAAACCTGGACACTAAAAATATTGTGAATATGAATGTGAGCGGATGAATGGAGGGGAGAGCTTAGAGACTAGATTTTCTTATTTGAGAAATTACTAAAGCCAGGCACGTTGCTGAATATCTTCTTAAATTTGCAGTTCTCATTTGCAACTTTCTTTCTCCTTTTTGAAGCAAGCCCAACGAAAGAAATGCTCTCCACACCCTTTCCAATGAGCTACAGAGAGGAGGATGCTTTGAACTAGGTGGTAGATTTTTCTGTTCCTGCCACTCTAGGTGCCTCCATATTTTAAGGTGTTTGATGAGTGGGAACATGAGGTTCAAAGATGTTACCACATAGAATATGTACTAGAAGAGTTTTTTTCCACCAACTAAAATCCACAGGCGATCCAACCAGTTGGAAATAACCACCTCTCAAACCTGTGCAGGGCTTGATAGTTTGCAAAGTACTTTTATAGGCTTGATTATATTTAAGCTCTACAGCCAGCATGTGAAATAGTATTTTTTCTAATTTACAGATGAGGAAACTGAGGCATGGAGAAACCATGTGACTCTAAAAATATGCCACTTGTAAGTGATGAAGCTGAGATTTAAAGCCGTCACCCAACAGTCTTTGGGTATATTTTCTACCACTGTTATTCCAGGGCTTCTGAAATAGTCTCAGGTCAATTTATGACATTGGGTCTGTCCAATTTGCTACTGTTGGCTTGTATTCAGCCATAACTTACGTTGCCCATGCTTCTTGTGGTTCTGCTGTTGTGAGGGTGAAAATAGACACCACTGTTTTTCTGGCTTATTTAAAGCTCCCACGGACACTTTATTCTTGCTTCCCATACCCAAAAGCCAGCTCCATCTAACTCTTCCCCTGATGGTCCAAGAATGCAGCAGCTGGGAGGTGAGGGCACCGCCACCCCTATTGGCACCATCTATCAGACCCTCCCCTCCATGCCCACCTCAGATCCCAAAGCGTCAACGCAAGCTACCCTGGGGTGAATCGGATTCCGCTCCTCCTTACATCACTTCATTTAGGCCTTTCAGCTGCAATCTGGTGTGGCCTTGCTCTGAGCATCTCTCTGTTACAGGTGAGGAGGCCAAAACACAGCAAGGTTGAGCCATTTGTTCAAATCCACATGGGTAGTAAGTGGTAGAAGGGGTATTAACCCCTATTCTCCCCTTTCTCCTTAAGAGAAAGCACTCAGCCTCAGAGAACAGATGCAATCACACAAGCTTTGTCTACCAACAGTGCCTCTGCCATCGAATGAGGTACATCACTCAGAGTTGCCCCTTATCCATCCTCATGGACTCAGGTCAAAATGCCTGGGATAAAGATGTTGCAGGTTAAAAAATCAAAAGAAGCAAGCAAACAGTGCTTGGTCATCAAAATATGATGAATCTGTCTTCACACACACACCAATGGGATGTTTGGAGCGTTTTACCTGTCTGCCCCACCCTGCCCAATAATTTGATAGTGTGTCTAAGGAGCCAGCACCTCTCCAGCTCCTAGCTCAGTGCATGGTACATAGTAGTCACGCACAACTTTTTTTCGGTGAATGAACAGAACATGGAGTGTCTAGATATTAGTGACTTCTTATTGAAGCTTTTGAACTAATTATTTTTGATCACATATATTTTAATAAAGGAATAAAGTTACAAAGGCAAGAGCCAAGTGTAGCATAGACCTGGGTTTAATCGTGACCTTTTATAAGCTATTTTGTTTTCTGAACGGCAGCGTACCAAACTGCAGTAAAGGGCTGGTAATGTGATGAGGATTATGAATGTATTGATAGCTAAGTCCCTCAGCACAGCGCTTCCTGGGCACAGCAGACACTGGGTAAATGCTCGTTCCCTTCCTTCAACTTCTTTATTGGTAAGTTCAACCCTCAGTGACTGCTTCTTATCCGACCCTTCAAGGTGTGAGCAAAGAGAAATGGTCTTAGGACTCAGGATAGCTAATCTTCATTCTGAATCTCTGGAAGTCAAACGATTCAGACCTGCTTCATCTCACATTCTTAATCAAAGAATAGGTATCTTAACATGTACTTGTGAGGAGGAAATTGGACTATACCTTTAAAAGGAGGCACAACAAATCAACCTAAGCACTATTGACATTTTGGGCTGAACAGTTCTTTGTTTTGGGGGCTGACCTGTGCGTTGCAGGATGCTTAGCAGCAACCCTGGCCTTTACCTACTGGATACCAGTAGCACTTCCCCTCCCAGTTGTGCGAACCAAAAATGTCCCTATACATTGCTACATGTCCCGACGGGGAGGGGGAGTAGGCAGATGGTGGGTGTTATTATTGGTCTTCTTCCATCATAGAATTAGAATAAGAGTTGTGTGACTGTCAGTGTGGAAATAAATAAAACTCCTGCTTGGACACGCTTTCTCTTCAAGCCACCCACCCCATTACAGGTCGGGTTTAAGACAGGAATGCTTTACTTATTTTTTTTTTCCTCTATTTTTTTTTTTATTGAAGTATAGTTGATTTAAAATGTTGTGCTAACTTCTGCTGGACAAAACTATAATTCAAAAAGATACATGCATCCTTATGTTCATAGCAGCAATATTCACAATAGCCAAGACATGGAAAGAACCTAAATGTCCATCAACAGACGAATGGTTAAAGAAGATGTGGTACAAATATACAAAGGAATGCCTTACTTCTATTATGTGTGTGATAGACTCTTGTTTTCAGTGAACCATATATGTCTTGGTTCTTCCCTTCTTTGTGTTGAACAGAAGATCTTATATCGATACATCTTTAACCTTACCTTCACATACAAGCAAATGTACACTCCATTTAGAATAAAAATTAAAAACAAAGCACACTCCTGGGTACAAATTGAGTCCTCACCACCTTTGAGTCCCTTTCCATCTGAGAACAGGCAGGAATTTTCTCCCTCCTACTCTTACACCCACCCAAAGTTCCAGGCTCATTCCTTAGCCTCTGGCAGCTCTTCAGTGATGAGAACCTCATTACCTCCCATATAACTTTGTTTGTCACAGTTCAAAAGCTCAGTCCTGTCTCTCACCCTCTGGAAAGGCAGCTTTTCAATCCTACCAGCCCCAGAAGACATCCTTACTCTGCAGACCTGTAGATTTCTGATCTCTGACTTCTATTTAATCTCCTTAACAATATCAGGCTTTCCTTTGCAAAACTAAGAAGCCCTGATCCAGCATTTCCACTTCTGGACATACACCCAAAAGAACTGAAAGAAAGGTCTCCAAAAGACATTTGCACACCCATGTTTATAGCAGCATTATTCACAACAACCAAAAGATGGAAGCAACCCAAATGTCCATCATCAGGTAAATTAATAAACAATGGAATGTTATTCAGACTTAAAAAGGAAGAGAATTCCGACACATGCTATAACATGGATAAACTCTGAGGACATTATGCTAAGCAAAATAAGCCAGTTAGATATAGATATAGATATAGACATAGACATAGATATAGATGAGAGAGAGAGAGAGAATGATTCTGCTTATATGAGGTGCCTAGAGTAATCAAATTCACAGAGGCAGAAAGTAGAATGGTGGTTGTCAGGATCTGAGGAAAGGGGGAATGGGAATTTAGTATTTAATGGGTACAGAACTTCAGTTTTGCAAGATAAAAAATTTCTAGAGATTAGGTGTACAACAGTGGGACTATACTGGACAGTAGTGAATTCTACACTTAAAAAATGTTTAAGATGGTAAATTGCATGTTTTGTGTACTTTGTGACTATTAAAAATAAAATTAAAGCAAGCAAAAAAAAACTGAGGGACATATGTCCCCTCCCCATCTCTGCAGCATGGATTCCATTTCCTCAATGGTTTCATGTGTCTACATCTTTTCTTCCTCTTTTCATGATCCTTCCTTGGCCCTTTAGGAGGGTTCATCCTCTCCACATCCTTCTATCCAGTTCTCACCAGGAGGCAAGACTTACTTACTAGAGAGTTAAGGCAATGAGTCTCTCCTCCTCTTCTCCCTCTCTTTTCTGACACCTCACGCTCTCTCTATTTCCATCTTCACTGGGGTCACACTTGCTCTATTTCCTACATCCTGCCTCATGGAATATAATTTTTCCAGGCCCCACATTGGGTAGTTTAGCTCATTTCAGCCACTGGAGTTAAGGTCCATTGTCCAATTCAAGTTTTACCTGCAATAAATCTGACTTCTTTTTAATCATTATCTGGCTCCTGGGGCTATTTTTCCATTGGTTCAGAGCCCACAGAGGAGGGGCTGTGACTAATTAGTGCCCTCAACTTGATCCAAATGTCCACAGACTCCTAGAGAAATTTTTTTGTTTTGTGTCAACCTTGAACTACATGAAAAGCAATGGACCAAATCTGATCCCCAAATTATATAACATATTCCACTATATAAGGCCCTTATTCAACAATTTTGCAGGTGGTTGCCCATTTTCTTAGCATCATTTGAAGTTAGTACCTCACTGAGAACATTGTAGGCCCCCTTCACAGCTCTGAACTCTGTGTCAGGTGCTGAGTGGAGCTCCTGCCTGTTTGCTGACTGGCTGAGTGTTGTTACAGCACAAGAGAGAAATGACTCTCTAAACACTGCCCGTTTGGGTCATTCTTGACTTGGACAGATATTATTCTCAGTAGTTTGCAATATGATAGGGCAAAAAGAATGGGTGACTGAGGATAAAAAATGTCTTATCTTACTGATTTAGACAAAACATACATCTAAATTTGATGAATTTAGGCAACAAATATCTTGCTCTTTTGAGTCTCCATTCCCTTGTCTATAAAATTAAGGCCTTTTCATTGATTTCTAAGCTCTCTTCTATTTCAAACACACTCTTAACTCTATGGTTCAATTGTAGGTTTAGCCCAGTATTAACAGATTAAGGCAGAAATGCTCCACCCTTCGCTCCCCACTGACTCTGGCCTGCAGAAGCGTCCAGCAAGCATTTTTTTTTCCTTGCAGGCACTGCAGGATCCAGCAGGCTGTTGAACCATACTGTCAAACTCCAGTCAGATGATCCCCCACTGGGTTTTAAAATCCACATGGAATGGTTCTGGTCCAGTGTGAGGGTGGCTGAAATTGACAATCCAAGGGTGGGTGTGGGAGGTGTCCCAAGGAACACTCTTGATAATCAAAACGAACAAAGCTGTTTCTTTAATCAAGGTATTAAAAATAAATCTAAACCTTAGGTTGTTTTTGTAGGAACACCATCCAACGCTAATCTTATTCATCCTTACATTCCACTGTTCTCACCCTGGCTTGGCAGCTTGCCATAGGGGGGAAGTGAGCTATTAGACTCTGCATTTAAATATTACTAACCCATTGTCAGTTGCTTCATTTGCAAATATTTTCTCCCATTCTAAGGGTTGTCTTTTGGTCTTGTTTATGGTACCTTTTGCTGTGCAAAAGCTTTTAAGTTTCATTAGGTCCCATTTGTTTATTTTTGTTTTTATTTCCATTTCTCTAGGAGGTGGGTCAAAAAGGATATTGCTGTGATTTCTGTCATAGAGTGTTCTGCCTATGTTTAAGCAACTCATGCAACTCAATAACAAAAAAACAAACAACCCAATCCAAAAATGGGCAGAACTAAACAGACATTTCTCCAAAGAAGATATACAGATTGCCAACAAACACATGAAAGAATGCTCAACATCATTAATCATT
>NC_041220.1:103201800-103240339 GCF_002837175.3 Physeter macrocephalus
ATATGGGAACATATGTACATGTATAACTGATTCACTTTGTTGTAAAGCAGAAACTAACACACCATTGTAAAACAGTTATACTCCAATAAAGATGTTTAAAAAAAAAAAGAATATTACTGACCCAGCTCAATTCAAGGTACAGGTCAGCCCATAGGATTAAGTTAAGTACACTGGGAAATACATTATCTTTTGGGTCACTTGGATACAATTCAGCGAACAGCAACAGGATTTCCTGGTTGATATATGATTTCACAAGAGGTTATAGCTTGTCTGCCCTATAAATAATAATAAAAATCCCCTACATTCATATTCCACTCTGGAGTTTGTGAAGGATTTTTTACATCCATTACTGACTAGGACATTCTCAGTGGAGTCAGCCCAGCCCAGGAGAGAGTTAGACACAGGCTCAAGTGCCTGTTTCCCAGTTTCCAAGCTGTGTTACCTTGAGTAAGTCACATCATCTCTCAGAGCCTCAATTCTCTTCCTGTAATTAGGCAATGCCAATAATATCTGCCTTGCAGGGGAATCAAGGAGATCAAATGAGGTGATGTTTGTGCATACCATATGTTTCTTTTAATTATATCACAGAAAAGAACCTGTTAGATACGCTCCTTAGAAGCAAAATTAATAATCATGAAAATAGGTCCCAAGTTACCTTCTAAAGCCTTAAAAACATAAACACAGTAGAGCTAAAATAGTTTTTAAATGGCCTTCTCTATTTTTCTTTTGATTGTCATTCATTCATTGGGTACATTAGCACAATAGTTGTAAAACTCAATCTCTGCCTTCCAGGAACTTGTAAAATTAAGACATATACAGATATAGCTACTGCTATGACTTTAGGTAGAGAACAGAAATGGAGAAGTGAGGTCAGTCTAGCAAAGGCTAGATATTAATGACTGCAAGTGATATGCCATTAAAGGATCCCCAAGGAAAGAGATTACACTGGACCATGGTATTGATATAAAAGCATTATCGGGCTTCCCTGGTGGCACAGTGGTTAAGAGTCCGCCTGCCAGTACAGGGGACACGGGTTCGTGCCCTGGTCCAGGAAGATCCCACATGCCGTGGAGCAGCTAGGCCCGTGAGCCACAGCTACTGAGCTTGCGCATCTGGAGCCTGTGCTCCACAACAGGAGAGGCCGCGACAGTGAGAGGCCCGCGCACCGCGATGAAGAGTGGCCCCCACTAGCCGCAACTGGAGAAAGCCCATGCACAGAAACGAACACCCAATGCAGCCATAAATAAATAAATAAATAAAATTTATTTTAAAAAAAGCATTATCAACTGTCTTATTTTTAAATAAGAAAAATATTCTTATTTTTAAATAAGAAAAATAATTTAAAAATCCATCTTCTACGTGACTAGACATCACAGCATGTGAGTAATTAGGCTTTTTTTTAACCTACAAATGTAAAGTCAATGTGTTAGAAGTAAGATGTTAAATTTAAATTACATATGAAATTTGGAAGAACTTTAATAAAAAGTACCTAAAAAATGAGGAAAGTGCTGATCCTGCTTTTCCCTGTGCTGGTCAGACTTTACTTCAACTTACTATAACATTTAGTTAAGCATATGCTACATGTCAAATCCTTGGAGTAATGTACACAGATTTTAAAAGAGATCCAGCACACAATATCCTAGAATAGAAACAAGATTATGAATGTGTTTGAAAAATATGACATGTGGGAAATTGTTAAAAGGATGGGGTCATCGGGACTGATTTCACAGAATTAGGTACCTATAATTGTATGCAACTCTGGTTGAGGCAGAGCCCTCCTCCTGAAAAGGAGAGAAAATTTCCAGCAAATATATTGTAGCTTTTGGAAGAGAAGTCTTTGAGACCAGGGCAACAGAGTGACTTGGGCACAGCTACTTTTGCCATTAGCTAGAACATCAACTGTGCTGTATCTTTCACAAAAGAACCCCAAGGTACCTTGTCTTTGGAATGGGAAGATTAAAAACTCTTGCCTAATATCTCCACCACTTTCCAAGGAGTGAGTTTTCTTTTAAACTAGAACGAGAAGAGAGAATCCAAAGGACGAATGTGGACAAAACACATACTCAAGCCTCTCCATGTGGTCTGGGCTTCCTCACAGCATGGCAGCTCGGTCCATAGGCAAGAGTCCCAAGAGACAGCCAGGTGGAACTACACAGCCTTTTATGATCTAATATTGGAAGACATGAAGGGTCACTGCTTCTGCGTTGTATTCATTGGAATGGAGTCACTAAGGCCAGCCCATATCCAAGGAGAGAGGAATCAGAATCCACCCCTCAATGAGAAAAATGTCAAAGAATTTGCAGACTGTTGTGAAGAAAAACACCACAGTACAGCCTCTAACTGCAAGTGTTTAAATTCCTTGCATATGAAAATTACCTTCGTCCTCTCCTCAGACATCTCCCACTCCAAGCAGTTTCATTTATCTTTGCATTAGGCTGAAGCTCCAGCCCTGCGATCTAATCACCAAATTTCTATGTAATGGAAATTATACCTTCTCCAACAACATAACATGACTATACTAAGGATCACATTAAAAATATGTGTACAGGGCTTCCCTGGTGGTGCAGTGGTTAAGAATCTGCCTGCCAATGCAGGGGACATGGGTTAGAGCCCTGGTCTGGGAAGATCCCACATGCCGCGGAGCGGCTAGGTCTGCGAGCCACAACTGCTGAGCCTGCGCGTCTGGAGCCTGTGCTCCGCAACGGGAGAGGCCACAACAGTGAGAGGCCCGCGCGCCGCGATGAAGAGTGGCCCCCACTCACCACAACTGGAGAAAGCCCTCGCACAGAAACGAAGACCCAACACAGCCATAAACAAATAAATTAAAAAAATATATATATGTACAAACACACATGTACACACACACCATTCATACACACACATAAAATCATGATGCCTTTTTCAAAATAGAAACTTAATTATACAGAAATCACCTCCATTCATGCAATTTTTATGACTTCCTCCAGGTAATTAATTTTATGGAAATTTATAAACCTTGTCCTCCTGCTTGCACCCCTCCCCACACACACAGTACCCCTAGTACTCTTGGGAATATTGGGCAAACACTCTCACTAAGATATTATATTAAGAAGTCAAATTACCATTAAACATTGTATGACTCATGCATCAAACAGGATATTGTTTTAGACACTGAGATTTTCTAGGCAACCTCCAAATGCTAATATGTTTAACCTCAACCACTGATTCCTTGTTCTGAGATGGCACTTAAGACACTGAGATATACCTCCTTCTGAATTCACCCTTCCAGCACTTATGGAATTTCACTGTATTTTGCTGAGTTTGGGCAGTAGCCAGAAAAATGTCTCCTATGAGACAAAGATGGCTTGTTATTTCTCCAGTATCTATTCTGCTCTTCTCCTGAATAATAAACATTTTAGCTGGGCACATGGCCATCTAGATAAAGAGTTCATTTCCCAATTTCCCTTGAAGGTAGCTATAGCCACGTGACTATATTCTGGTCAACATTATGTGGTTTCAAGTGCTGAGTTGTAACTTCTGGGTCAGGCCCTTAACATACAATGAGCATAGTATTCCTTTCTCTTTTCTATTCCTGTTGACTGGAATGTAGATGTGATAGCAGAGCTACAGCAGCCATCTTAGACCACAAGGTGAAAGCTACATGTTGAGGTTGGCAGAGTAATAAAAAAGTCCACATCAGCTTAACCTGATATGGCTGACTGCTTATACTCAGACAGGTACCTAAGAGAGAAAGAGCTTTAATCTTACTTCACAACATTATAGCAGGAAAAGAGAATGTTAACTGGTAGACCCATTCAGACTACAATCATCTTCCAGATATGACAAACATTGCCCCTACCCCATTCTTTACATTATGATGTCTTATCTTCCTGCCCTCCAGGAAGTCATGGGCTACCCAGTGACTGTTGCCTGCCTGATCTACACTCTACCTGACCCACATTTGCCACTAAAACTCTCTCAGAATCCCCAGAGGGAAGGAGCTTAGAAACTCTGTTGATCAACACTTTGCTTGTAGTCTTCTCATGTGTCTGACAGGTCCTCCAAAGTACTGTTGACAGACATAAGAGTGAAAATACAACTAGAAAGTTGCAGGCAATGAGCAATCAGAATGGACACCACTCACAAGCAATCACTTAGGCCACTGTCCTGGGCAGTAGCATGGCCATCAAATACATGCCTGCTGATTTCTACAAGATGATCTCTCCTGCCTCCAGGCCTGCTCAGTTCTTCAGCAACCATCCCTCTGCATACTACAACACTGTTGTAGAGACTTGTTACAAACAACAAAAAAAAGACATTTCAATTAGAAGATAGATGTCATACATGATTAAAAATTAAAAGGCGTGTGACCTTAAAATGGGCTACAAGACAGAATATCTCTTCTGGGTTTTCATTAATACCTATGGAGTCCCAGACAAGTATTAACATTTGCATAAACTCAGACTTGCTCCAGCCCACAAACTATAGCCCTTGCACTCTTGGTTTTAAATTGTTACTGGCATATCAAGAAACAGCACACTGTGACCACAAGCAAGCCTGCAATTAGCAAAATATTTCAACATTCAAGTGGGAGTACAGTGTTTGCACAAATGAGGCACATTGATATTCCAAGCAGCAACCGTCACAGCAAAACAAGAGACCAGCATCATAAGGGATGGGTATTTCAGTCTCAATTACATGATAGCTGTTTTGAGTACCTCAATTTAATCTGACTAAATATTCACCAAGTGCTTCTCTGTACAGGCGCTGACTCCACCAGGTGCTGGGGAAACAAAGGTGATGAAGACGGGGTCCCAACTCTCAAATGAACAAATTGATAAACAAAAAGCCTGTAATGTTCTGTAGGTATCATAATAGGTAATGTCTAGAAAATGTTATGGGAACACAGATGAGGCAGCAGTCACCTCTGCTTGGCATCAGGCTGCCTAGAAATGTTCAGAAAGGTCACACTTGAGTCAGGCTATAAGGAGTGAATTGGTACTCAGAAAGACAAAGAAAGAAGAACATAGCTGGTAGTGGGAATGACAGAGGCAAATGCTGTGCAGACAGGAAAAGGTACAATGTGATGGGGAGGGCACCAGCAGGGTACGTGATGAAGCCGTGAGATGTAGTTCTCAAATATTGGTGCAATTAGAACCCCAGGAAGCTTACAGAAACCACCAGGCCAGCACCAATCAAGACTATTAAATCAGAATTTCCATCCCTAGGCATCAGGATTTTGTAAAAGCTCCCCAGGGGATACAAGCATGCAGTCAAGGTTAAAAACCATCGCCCTGGTTCTGACCAAGAAGGTCAGAATGTCATCCTGAAGAACTACCCTGCCTTCCAGGCTACGGGAATCCTAAGTAGTCCTGTCTACAGCATCTTCAGATTTTAGATGACCCATATAAGGTGGTGCACTCTCATATCACTAGGTGAGGGCAGCTGATGGGTGGCCAAGGAATTCATTTCCTGGAGGAAATCCAAGTATCTCAGTTACAGACAGAGTCAAGTTCCCCTAGGAGGGATGAATGCTCCATCCCAGTCCTGTGAAACTGTCCTACTTCTATCAGAGTAGAGTCTACATCCCTTAGATTGGCCTAAAACACACATATCTTTCCTGTATCTTAGTCAATTACTTACCTTCTCCTAAGAAGATGGAGAGTTCTTTGTGGAACCATTAAAATAAATAGCTAGCTCTTTGATGGTGTTTACTCTGTGCTGGAAGGAGCTGAAGGAAAAAGTAACTCTAATTCTCATAACCTCAGGAGGTAGATACTAGAGTTAATTCCATATTCTAGATAAGGCATTTGAAATAAAGACAGGTCTGGGACTAGAGTGCCTCACTCGCCTCACCTTAGTCCCAGCCCTACCGAGGGAAGCACTGAGAGCAGGAAGGAAGAGCAAGCAAGAGTCAAGCCAGGGAACTGAACTCAGAACTTCCACTCATAAAAACGCCCCATTAGTCTTTCTTGTGGACCCTCACCCTAGAGTTGCAGAGAGAAACTGTGAGAACCTGGGAGTTCAGAGGGTCCCAAGACCACCCTCAGGTTCAGTAATTCACTGGAAGGATTTACAGAACCCAAGAAAAGCTGTTGTACACAGGTTATGGTTTATTACAACAGAAGGACAGAGATTAAAATCAGGAACAGAAGGAAGCACATGGGGCCGGGTCCAGACACAAACCTCCAGCTGTCCTCTCCCAGTGGAGTCGCGGCCAGAGCTACTTCTCCTAGCAACAATATGAGGCAACACACGT
The DNA here is from genome assembly GCF_002837175.3 of Physeter macrocephalus. Taxonomy (NCBI): domain Eukaryota; kingdom Metazoa; phylum Chordata; class Mammalia; order Artiodactyla; family Physeteridae; genus Physeter; species Physeter macrocephalus. The sequence goes on from NC_041220.1 coordinate 103,208,039, forward strand.
GGAGTATTACCAACCACGGAGGCTTCCCCGAGCCTTAGTGTCTAAGAATTTTACTGGGAATTTGTCACGTAGACATGGCTGGCTGCCCACATGGCTGACCTTAGTCTTCAGCCTCTCCAAAAGGTCAAGCTGACACTGCCTGGCCCAAGACCCCCATGATAAATCACACTGTTAGCATAGACTACCTGGTGTGGCCCAAGACCTCAGTTAAACAGAGAGGGTATTCCAAGGGCTTAGAGGTTACATCCCAGGAGCAGTCAAGGGTCAAACTTTTCTATGGGCAAGGTTAATCCTTGACTGCCCAGAACCAGTCCCATCTTGGAGTTCCATAAAGAGGATTTACATCCAACTGCTATCACTTCCTGGCTGAGTGGTCTGCGGAAGATTCCTCAAGCTCTCTGAGCCTTTTTTGTTTCACTTTAAAGTGACTATAACATCTCAGGTGACTGTTGAAAGGCTAATATGATGTTAAGTATAACCAGGATGTTAGAAACTATAAAAGTAATGAAAATTAATTATATCCTGCCTCAACCTAAAGTGAACCAGAGGTTTTTCTTGGGAGAAAGTCCTAGAAGTTGTAATACTTGCGACATGGGCCTCAACTAAGAGAAATTCCATTTCTACAGGAACACAATTATCATTTCATTCAACAGGCGTTTCTGGGGTATCTATGGGCCAAGTCCTGGAGGTGCAAGGATGAGGAGGCTACATTTCTAAGCAAGCTGCTGTGATTTGGAAAGTGATGAATGGAAGGGAGTTAGTTAGCATGCAGATTAGCTCAGGTCCAAGGAGACGAGAAGCAACACGCCTCCCTGAACTTCTCAAACTCCCACAGTCAGCTCTTCTCACCAGCACACCATACTGTTGGGCCCAGTGTGCTGGAACAATCTATGAGATGTTAATACTTTTTTTCTTCTTAACTATAGCTTTTTAAGAAATGCCCTAAATAATGTACTAGCAGCACATACACGCCCTCTTTTCTGATACACTAAGGACACAGCTGTCAGTATACTGCAACACTTGGCATCAGACAACTCGGAGGAGGTGTTTTAAATACCTTATGCTCCCTTGCAGATGTTTGGAAAGCTGCTGGATTCTAAAATTTTAAAGAAGCATATTTTTCTTTGATGTTTTATATTTTATTGAACTTAAAAATCTCTAGTCCTCAAGACTTAAGGCCTATAGAGTTCAGCGGTATTAACTCACAGATCCAACCAATTTTTATCAAGCACCTACTATGTGTCATCGGTGTTGTAGGCACATAGGAAAGAAACTAATGAGGAAACAAGGCCTTTTTTTTTTTAATATCTCTGCATCTGTGGAACTTACATCCTTAGACTCTGACAGAATATCAGCTTTGGAAAGTTATGAACTGAGCACAAATCACTTATCTGCTGAGGGACCCTGGACACCTGACCAAACCCACCTGAGTCTGTTTCATCATCTTGAAATGGAACTAATCAATACCAACTTTCTAGGGTTGTTGTGAAAATAAATTAAACAACCACGGCAAAGCACCTAGGACAACTTTGTCTCATAGAAGCTACGTATATATGTTAGGTCTCCTTTCCTTTCTACCTTTTTTTCCCAGGACCCCATACAATCTCAGTTATAAAACCAAGGGAAGAGAAGGCACTATTAGGTAATAGATTAACTAGCAGCATTAAATGATCATCACTGGAAAAACTCAGAAATAAAATCCAAGTCTGGTATTTTAATCAGATTGCCTTCTACTTCACCCTTCCCTGTACAAATTTAAAGAGAGTATGAGGTAGAGGGAAATAAATACTCCAGGCCACGTTAAGAGACCTGGTTTTAATTCTAGCTTCTCCAACAATAGCTGTGTTTTTTTGGGCAACTCACTTTCCCTCTCTGAGTCTCCATTCCCTGAGTTGCAAAATGAGGTGCTGCACTAGATCAGTGCTCTCTATCCAAGCTACACTTCAGAATCCCCTGTGGAGCTTTTACAACATCCAGATGCCCAGAAAATTAAACCAGAATACCTGAAGGGACTTTTTTTAACTTCCCTGTTATGAAGCCAGGACTGAGAACTTCTGGGATCCTCTTTCAGCTCTGATACCCAGGACAGAGCTTGCAAACTCAAATACCTGCAGAGACCAAGCAGGTAATGTAAGTGCATGAAACCAGACAGGTATACCTGCCACATATAAGAATAGTGGGGCTGTGCTGACAGGTAGACACCCTGTGGGAAGCGCAGCAGGTGATCCCTGCCAGACCATTGTTTCCCTGTGGGGTGCTGGAGGTGGGGATCAGGCTAGAGGTCCAGGGCTGCCAAATATTCCATTATGCAAGAGAAGCTGGCTATCTTGTGTGTGTGTGTGTGTGTGTGTGTGTGTGTGTGTGTACACATGCATGCACACACGCAAAATCTCCAAAATTTAAAATGGTGACTCAGCTTGGACTGTTTTCAATTCCTTCTTAATGTTGTTTAAGCAAAAACAAACAAAAAAAATAAACAAAATCAAAAAGTCATTGTGTATCCTGGTAGTGCTAAGGTCTACCAGTGGCTGACTCATTCTCTAAGACTTTGGACAGATTCAATTCTTGGAATATGGAGGTCATGATGAAAATGTGGGGCTTAGAGATTCCTTTTCTTCCTTTCTTTATATTCTCTCATACTTTTTTCATTATTTCTCCACCTCCAGAAGGCATATTTGACATTTTTCTCCCTAATCACACTTCCCATTAAATTTCAATACTACAGATATGCTGTGTATCTGCTTATGTACTCCATGTGCTTATATATAAAAAGAGTATGATTTCTTCACCACTGCTTTCCAAGAATCATTTTTTGCAAAGTGCCCTCATTGAGAATGCACGCTTTTTATAAGTGAAGTGAGACATCTTGACCTGTCTGCAGGTAACTAAGGTCTGGGTTTGGCCTTGTGTTCTCTATTGTGTCCACCCTCCCCCCACATATTGCACCCACTACCCTTCTAAGAGAGAGACTGACTGAAACAGGAGAGCTGAGGTCTGGGTTTGCAAGCACAGAGGATCAGTTAGGTGTGCAGCCTTCAGTAAGCTTCTTACCTTCTGCAAGACATTTCTCACACCCACACTGTTGTCACAGAATTGTTTTAAGTGTGAAGTGAAACCAAGGCTGGGGCGGAGACTGGGGGTTGCCGAACACTGTGCTCTGCCATCCAGACCCTCCTTCTGTGTACACATTGTTGCTGGGAGTGGACAGCCTTCCGCTGTCTGCCTCTTGGGGGATGGCTTCAGATTGCCCACCTCCAGTGATCAATGAGGGAGTATAAAGGCCTGATCATCTCAGCCCAACAGTGAACAACCCTGAAAGGCCACTCTAGCTAGCTCCAGGGTGTCCCTCGGGTCAAGCCAAAGTTGTTCCTGGGCCATCATCTCAACTCATCTCCCTCTGTCTACTCCTGCTTTATTCTGCCTCTTCTACAAATCTGGGTCCAAGGACGCACCTGGACAAATATCCTACACACAAGACTCCATTTCAGCATCTGCTTACCAGGGAAATTAAACTGCCACAAGTGGTAATATAAAGGTAATGCAATGATACTACTGTTGACATTGTTAATGAATATAATTTTTGAAGCTTCAGGTATTTGCACACAAAGCTGTCAACTGAATTTGCAGCTGGAATTTTGCACGGTCCAATCTGGACATGCTTAACACCAGGCTTCCTGGCATCAGAGATGCTGTGAAACATGAAAGTGACCACAGCAAAAAGCTCACAATTTTGAGTCAACCAGAGACTTGAACTCAGTAGAGTAGAGGACCTTGTTTAGTGTACTTTCTTCATTTTTATTTATTTTTTTTTTTTTGGTGATCTATCCAGCCCTTTTTATTCCTGTTCCAGGAGACCTGTATAACTTCCATCTAAGTGATGTGTCTCTCCCTTGACAGGCAAGTAAATAAATTCATCTTCACTTTGGATCACTGTTAGATATCTTTGTTCTTGCTATTGAACATCACAGATCACTGGGGGAGGGAAGGCTCACTGGCTTCACATCCTGTTACCTCATGCCAGGAGGCCAGCGTCCTGAGGAAGATGCGGACAATCACACAAAGGGCAGTGCATGCTGAGATGGGGGTGCTGAGTCATCAGACTGAAGTCACTCGTGGTCCAGAACTGAGGGGAAATGCCCAGTCCAGGGAGAGGACTAGGCCCACAGTTCTGAATTTGGGATGATTTTATGTCTCCATCCCAGACTCTAGCAGTTCTCAGCCAAGGGGCCCTGGGTCCTGTGCAAGAGACTGTCCCCCTACCCTGGCCAGCCCTACATTGGAACTGGAGTCTCCTATCCAGGGCTGGTGGGGAGGAAATCCACCCCATTCTCAGAGGAACCCCGTTAGAGTGAGGCACTGAACATGAGTCACTTTCCTTTAATATTTAGTGTTCCTCAATGCCAAACCCACTACTTTTTGCCTGAAGTGTCTCAGACTTGAATTTTTCATTTTTAAGACACCCAGTATGTTGACGTTCATTATTTTATTCCAACTGTGCCTATCAAGGGCTTTTTAAAAAGTCAGCCTGAAGGACCAAATAATAGGTTTAACTTTGCAAAGGGTTATGTAAATGGCCCATTGACACATCTTCGGAGCCTGGCAAAGCTAGTGACCAAGCTCCAGCAGAACCTGAAAATGAATGTGCCTGTACTCTGGTTCCAGGGCCGCAAGACACAATCTCCCCCGCTTGGCAGTCAAGTGACTCCCTAAGCCTACCCCCTTTCTTTCTACACCAATTCCCTCATCTGGAGGATAAGGAAGGAAAGGTAACATTTCAACCTTTGGCTTTCTCCAGGTGTGACTATGGATAGGACTCTTGTCCTAGATTTACTAGCATGGACAGCCTATTTGTCACTTACTCATACGTAAGATCTTACGGCATGCAGTAACTGAAAGTGAGAATGAACTTTGTGATCACACAGATCTCTCATTTTCACTTTTGCTGGGTGTCCTTAGCAAATTTCTTGACTTCTCAAGATGTTCATTTTTCCTATATATGTTGAAATAGTAAGAAAAACTGCTTTTTGTGTGTATCATTGAAAAGATTAAATAAGTGAACATGTGAGAAGTGTCTAGAAGCTTCACATGGACTGAGAGCTGCTGGGAGAGGAGGTGCTGGTGTTGGTATTAAAAAACAATGGAGGGACTTCCTTGGCAGTCCAGTGGTAAGGCTCCGTGATTCCACTGCAAGGGGCATGAGTTCGATCCCTGGTCAGGGAACTAAGATCCTGCATTCCGTGCAGCATGGCCAAAAAATCAAAATCAAAAAAAATTTTTTTAATTAAAAAAAATAAAATAACGAAACAATCATGTGTGGGCGTTCATTTCCCCCTTAGACAGAGAGTCTACCTTAAATCTCTGATCTTTTCTGACCCTGGGGAGCTAGGTCAGCCTAAAAGGAAATATTTGTTTGCTAGCTCTCCCTCTTGAGATTATAGAGTTTTCCTTTTGGCTCAGTCTTGAGCACCTGGTTCCCTGTTCCCTTCTTGCCTGAGAGGTCCCTGTAAAATTACAGGAAGTTCCCAAGAAGCAAGTACTCCAAACAGCATGCAGAGATTTAACCCAAAAGTCTGCCACAATGAACCTAAAACTACCTTCCAAAATGTGTCACACACACACACACACAAAATCAACAAAAAATAAACCCCACTTCTTTCTGGCTCTGGGGGAGAGTTCTGCCTCTGCTTTGGGGATGGGAGTGGAGGTGGTCCCTCTATCTCCTCTGAATACCATCAACATTGCTTTGAACTTGTCTGAAAGCAAGAAATAAAACATTAATCGAGAACTTGTCACTTACTTGTTTAATCCACATGAAAATCGTATGAGCTGAGGATTATTATTCTCATCCCAATTTCCATACTGAAAAAAACTAAAGCTTGGAGCAACAAAGTAAATACCCCCAAAGGGGTGTCAAAATGTGTATTCCAATCCCCACCTCTAATTTAAATTTCAGTATTCTTTCTGTGATGTCATATTGCCTTTCAATTGTGTTTCTCTCAAGTCTATTTAACACTGATTTAACAGGGCTTGAAAGTGGAGAGGCTTGCCTGGTGCAAGAGGCTGGATTTTGTCATGGACTGGATGGGGAATTTCATGTTAGGTATTGTGACACCTGCCTGAAAATAACTAGAGGTTTTGTTTTTGTCTTTGTTTTTAAGACACTGCAGGCACAAAGTTCACAAAGGAAAAACTAAAAAATGTCAACAAAAAAGCAGATGAGTTTTATTCCCTCACCAGAATACAGCTTAATCTCTTCCCAGTCCATTGGCCTCACATCTTTGGCCAACACTTGATTTCCTACTTCATTCCTTTCATTGTACATCTCTCTTCTCCTCCCTCTCTGAGCCTTAATTGGCTTTGAATTGCAAGTGTCAGATACCCAACTCAGACTAGTTGAAGTGAAAAGGGAATTCCTTGGCTCACATGACTAGGAAGTCCATGGATAGGTCCTGGGATCTGTCTTTCACTCCATGTATCTACCCTGGTTGGCTTTGTCTGCTGAAAGGTTCTCATATGCTTACTCCCATCTCTAAACCCACATCTTCTTAGTTTGGTAATGCCAATGGAAAAAGAATCAACTCCCAAATCCCACATATTAATCCTGGGAAAGATGCTGGCTGACCCTGCTTGGGTCATGCATACCTAGCTGTAGGCAGTCATTCTACCCAGGCGGGATGGGGTGCTCTGCCCAGTCAGGGTCAAATGTCCCCTCTTTAACTGGGGGTAGAGCAGAATGATTTCCACACACTAACAAGACCACACAGATTGAGGGAGGGGTTTTCCAAAGGGATCAAAAGAAAAGAGATTGGAAACAAACAAACAAAAAATGTGACTACAACTATCTGATATAGCAATAAAGAGAGCAAATTTAAGATCTTTACAACTTAGATACATGCACCCCAATGTTCATTGCAACACTGTTTACAATAGCCAAGTCCTTCCTGCCCTGCAGCCTCCCTGTGATCTGTGAACATTTGGAAACCTGGGAACAGTCCAATTCCTTCTTCCCACAGTCCCCTGAGCAAGGTGCGGCCAGGTATTATTCCTTATTGTGTCTGCCTCATCCTGTGGCCCAATGTCAAGCTATAAAATATGGGTTTTATATGATGCTGCTGCTTACTCATGAAGCTTCTACTGAGGGCTTTCTGGTTGGTGATAAACAATAAAGCATTTCTGCTATGCCCCTATTTCATTTTCTGGTCTAAAATAATCACAAAATGTAGATCTGCAATCTTCTGCCCAAAATAAATTGAGTTGATGCTGAATGATAAAGTGCAAAAATCAGAGTGGCATTACTGTATGAAACCCACTCCTTTAGAGTTGATTCTGATGAGAATTATTTTAATATGAGTCATGATGAGCAGGATATGAGAAATGAAGTGAGGTGATGAAGAAAGTCCAATTACTGTGGAGAGTACTGAGGGAAGAGTCAGTCCTATTATTCCAAGAAGGCAGTGATTAATGAAACTGTACAAAAGAAGCACCCAGCCCATTGCTACTGTAATAGAAAGAACAACATTTCAACCCAAGCTTCTCGGGGACTTCATATTCGCTATCATAAAATATGACGTCCAGGTAACGTGAAAGATAACATGAATGCAGATTCAGTTACACTGTTATACTTGATCTGTTAAACTTAGTTTTTCAAATACATATTGAAAGTCCCAGTGAAAGTGCCATTCCTCAATAGATGGTGCTAACACTAAAGAGTCCCAGAACCAGTCAAGGAAAGCTGAATTGTTCATTCTCTCCTTCTTTGCTTTGGCTACCAGGGGCCAAAATTTTGCCCTCAATTTTTCAAACTTTACATGCAAGCGCTTTTACATTCATCAAGTCAATCTTCATCACAGATATAAGGTGCTTGTTCTTATCCAGAATGTATAGATGTAGAACTGAGAGACTCAGAGGGATGAAGATCCTTTGGTGGCAGATCCACGGCTAGACTCCGGTCTGGTAAAGTCCAATTTCAGTGCCCTTTTCCTGAAACCTCTATTCTGAGCCCAATTTGAGTTGGCCTCTGCCCTGGCCTCCCCCAGATTGGTAGACATGCTACATACAGTAGGCTACCACATGGATGAATACCAAAGGGTCACCACATTAAGTCCATATTTTTAGAGGTTTTTAACAACACTGATGTACTTAGGTGTTTAAGTATTAAGCATGTCTTCTAGTGTTATAAAGGCTCTATGCTTCGATTCTATTCAACCTTCCAAACATTTATTGCATCTGGGTAAATAAGCCAAACTTATGTTTTTCCGGAACATGAGTTTTATGTTACTAATATTGGAGGCTCAGAGGCAGCTCCAATTTTAATGCTGAGGGTACATCAAAGATATGACTCTTTGGACACTGTGCCAGTTGCATGCTCATTATCATACTAACGTTGCCCCTGCAAAGCTTTCGGTGACATCCTCAGATATATGTAAATATGCATTGGGAAAAATGGAAATGTATGTAAATGACACAGAGGTTATACAGGACTATTAACATCACAAATCCCCTTTACAGCCCACTTTTAATTTAAGTGATCTTTCTATTAGGAGGACCACTTATGAAGTTAATCTGGAACGGAATCACAGCATGTCAATTAAAATGGTGTGACAGTGAGACTACCATCAATTGGTTACTCTTAGCAGATGTCTTAATTAAGCTTCTCAGTGGCAGGTTGACCGATGACACTCTGTGAAAGTCATTTTCCAATTTGCATCTGAGGTCTCTTCTCCTTCAAACTTTTCCTCTTTTTCTTCTTTCTGTTTAAATCTTAGCTATTATGAGGTTTTCCCTTAGTGCATTTTTTTCCCAAAGACGTGATTATTTTTCTCATTTCTTCTCACTGTAAGAATATTCCAGAGAGAATATTCCACCCCCAGGGGCTGAGGCACTACAAGCTTTATTTTATTTGAAGTCTTTTGTTTTATCTTAAATATTCATATGAAATTTGCATTTTCTTCCTTAAAATATCCAGGCTTATTTTAATATAAAAATTTGCTTCAAATCGTATACTGTCTAGTAAAATTGAAGCCATGTAACTCTGTATTTCTGTATATTCTTGCCTCGTGCTAATGCTACTTGGGGAGTATTAAGTGTGGGGCTGCACATCCCTCAATTTGGAAAGCACAAGTTTCATGTAAAGGGAGTTTTGGAACCATTCAGATCTGAGTTTAAAACCTGGCACTGCTATTTATTAAGTGTATGACTTGGGAAATGTTATTCAATCCAGCCTGACCTCTCCCAGGCTAGGAATTATTTTCTTTTTTTCTTCCCCAGCTTTACTGAAATATAATTGACGTATAACGTTATGTGGTTATCAGGTGTATGATGTGTAGAATTGCTGCACTTATATAATGCAAAATGATTATCACCATGTCTTTAGCTAACATCTGCATCAGGTCAATTTAAGATCTATTCTCTTAGAAATTTTCAAGCATATAATACAGTATTATTAACTATAATCACCATGCTGTACATTTGACTCTCAGAGCTTATTCATCGTATAACTAGAAGTTTATACCCTTTGATCAACCTCTCATTCTCCCCAAGCCTTAGTCCCTGGTAAACAGCATTCTACTCTGCTTTTATGAGTTCAAATTTTTCAGATTCCACATATAACTGATATCATACAGTATTTATCTTCCTCTGTCTGACTAATTTATAATGCCCTGAAGTTTTATCCATGTTGTCACAAATGGCAGGATGTCCTTCTTTCTCATGGCTGAATAACATTCCATTATATATACATCATTTTTATCCATTCATCAGCTGACAGACACTTAGGTTGTTTCTGTATCTTGGCTATTCTGAATAATGCCACAATGAACATGCGAGTGCAGAGATCTGAGATCCTGATTTCATTTCCTTTGGATATATAACCAGAAGTGGGATTGCTGGATCATATGGTAGTTCTATTTTTAATTTTTTGAGGAACCTCCATACCGTTTCCCATACTGGCTGCATCAATTTACATCCCCACCAACAGTGTACAAATATCCCTTTTCTCCACATCCTCGCCAACACTTGTTATTTCTCGTCTTTTTGATGATAGCCATTCTAACAAGTGAGAGGTGATATCTCATTGTGGTTTTGGTTTGTATTTCCCTGATGATTAGAAGTGTTGAGCATCTTTTCATGAACCCATTGGCCATTTGTATGTCTTCTTTGGAAGAATGTCTGTTCAGTTCCTCTGCCCATTTTTAACTTGAATTGTTTGGGTTTTTTTGTCTTTGTTTTTTTGTGTGTGTGCTGTTGAGTCATATGAGTTCTTCATGTATTTTAGATATTAACCCCTTTTTAGACATATGATTTGCAAATATTTTCTCTCATCCTGTAGGTTGACTTTTCTTTTTGTTGATTGGTATTTTGCTGTACAAAAGCTTTTCAGTTCGATATAGTCCCACTGATTAATGTTTTTCTTCTGTTGCTTGTCCTTTGGGGGTCATATCCAAAAAAATATTGCCAAGACCAATGTCAAAGAGATTTCTCCCCTATGTTTTCTTCTGGGAGTTTTACTGTTTTAGGTCTTAACATTTAAGTTTTTAATCCATTTCAGGTTTTTTTGAAAGTTGTGTAAGATAGAGATCCAATTTCATTCTTCTGCATGTAGTTGCCCACTTTTCCCAGCACCATTTATTGAAGAGACTGTTCTTTCCCAGTGAGTATTCTTGGCTCCCTTATCAAATATCAGTTGACCATATATGCAAGTGTTTATTTCCAGGTTCTCAATTCTGTTCCATTGGTCTGTGTGTCTATTTTTATGCCAGTACCATGCTGTTTCGATTACTTTAGGGAGTCTGTCTCCCCTGCTTCCCTTCCATCCCTAACACCTAGCTGAGGACCTGACATCATAACAGGCACCAGATATTTTTTTTGAAAAATGAATGCTGTCTCTTGAATGCTGTCTCTATGCCTAAATATGTTTTCTTTCTAAAATGGAGATAAGAACTACATCACAGTGTTTTGGTGAGCACTTTAAAGAAATGTTCCCCTTCTTAAAAAAAATAATTTCCCTGTAGAAGTAAATAAATATTTTGTGATGAGGAAATGCCTAAGCGAATTAAGATACTATCAGATAAGACAAATGTTTTATGGTTTCTCTTGAGAAAGACAAGATGAAATGGCATGTGTAGGACCTAATTAGAAAGGTAAGATTGAAGTAGCTCCTGTTGTCATAGACCAGGAGTCAGCAAACATTTACTGAAAAGGATCGGATAGTAAATATTTTTAGCTTTGCAGGCTATACTGTCTTTGCTGCAACTACTCAGCTCTGCCATATATTGCAAAAACAGCCAGAGGAAATACTAAAATAATAGGTGTGGGTAGCTATGTTTCAAGAAAACTTTATTTACAAAAATAGGTGGGGATTTGCTTTTGGCCCCAAACCCTATAGACTGCATAGACCCCTATATAGATTATGCAAATATTTTGACCTTGAAATTGTATTAGACATATATAAATTGTTGTTTGCGATTTTAAAAATAAAGATAGCAGATAAGCTTAAAAATAAATGTAAAACATAAAATACAATTCAGAACACATGACCAGTTATCTCTAATACTGACTGACCATATTTTTCATCTATAAGACATGGTATTCATCCTTCCTTCTTCAAATAAACTTGATCCTAGAACATTTTGCATTGACTTTAGCAATGTCTAGTGTGAAGTTGCAGTGCTGTTTCTACACAGATTTGAAGCCCCAATCAAAAATGGTTTCAGGGTGTGGGATTGTTGTCTAATGGTGAGGAGAGACAGCCAGATCAGGCAAAGGCTTGGCTCTTTGGTGACATTGTTTAAGTCACTAATCCATTGCCCCAAAGATGGTAATAAAGATAGAATAAAAAATGTTTCTCTTGGGCATTCAGAGAGCCAGGGTACAAAGTGCTTTGTCAAAAGAAAAAGCAATGGCCTTAATTTCCCTGCAGTGATATAGTCTTTCAACATAAACCACAGGTAGCAATTTAGTGGAATAGAAAAAACATGGACTTTGCAGAAAAAGATCCAATTTCAGATCTTATTTTTGTCTCTTAGCTTGTGATGAGGACAAAGTTCTTTAATCTCTCTAAGCCTCAGTTTCTTCATGTGCAAAGTACAGATGATAAAACCTGTCCTTAAAGGGTGTGGTTTGTTGGGAGATTTCAATGAGCTGGATGTATGAGCTAATATTTGTTCTTCACACAGTTGATGATGTACAGTGTGAGCTCCATAAAAGTTCATTTCTCTGCTTTCCCATCTCCTTTCCCCAACAACACATAATATAAGACCTTTCCACTGCTCTCAACCAGACCATCTATTTCCCCTGCTAATAAATGAGTTTTATCGCTCTTTTCCAGATGTGGAATTATACTACTGATATCATGCCTACTGTATCTTAATCCCTTTGCTAATGTACCATTTTACCTTGAACTGTTACACAGTGCTTTGCCCCTCCTACTCCTCCCTTAGCTTACTACAAAGTTATGAGTCAATTCTTTTCAAATATTATTGTTCTAATAATAGCACTCTCACACACCATCTCAATCATCCTCATCTCATCATATTGTACAATTCTTAAATCATCTAGTTATCTGTTTCTAATTGTTCCTTTTCCTTATATAGTTGTAGCAATCCATGTAAAATCCTTAGTTCAGTGTGTGCATACACACACAGGTATACCTTTATATATATATATATATATCTATCCATATTCTTTATACATATACATATATATATACATATATTTCTTTCCTCTACTCTTTTGAGTCTTCGTTTTGGCAAATAAATTATTAGCAAATGAGATTTGAGAGAAATGCATTAATATATGTAAGAAATTACTAGCTTTTAAGGCATGGTTAAAAGTGTGCTTTAGCTGCAACATCTGCATCCTCTTGATGCTTTAAATTCCAACTGTTTCTTATCTATTCATTAAAGCAGATCAAATAAGACTTGATTTTAACAAATTCTAACTTTCCTACTTCCTTTACAGCATACAATAAAAGCTTAATATCTAAGGATTTCACCTTCAATGTTGATATCACATACAAGCATAAATTTGAAACCACTGGGCTAAAGGTCTGAAATGCCAAAGAGAATCCTTCAGCTGGGATATGAGATTAGTTGAGTGAAAATTCAATTTTGAATATACTGAAGTACTCACACAAGTGGACAGAAATATCTGGAGTGTGTGTCAAGAGTCCACTGAATTCTTAGAAACGGTGATTATCCCAAGAATGACTAAATGAGTTTGGAGATGAGCAGACCTCAACAAAATGTTTATCTCGCAAAAAACAACTTTAGTTTAGCTTCTACTTTTCACATTACAATTGAATGAGATTAGGAGATATCTAGGATGAGAGATTTCTTGTTTAAGAGTGAGGTCCAATGTGGACAGCTTAGGGAACATTTCTACACTCAAATTGCTTAAATGCAGCAAAATGGATGCAAAAACATGTATGTCTTGCAATATCTCCTCCTCCTGGAAACACCATCTTGGAGAATGGCAGAATCATTGACCTGGTCATTCAAACCAGAAATGGGGAAGAGGGGCAGGGGCATTCTGAAGTCCCTCTTCTCTCTCACCACCCTCATTCAACCTCTTCTCAATCTTTGCCAAGTGATGTTAGTGCCATCTCTCCATCTCTCTACTGCTGCTTAAATCAGGTGCCCATCTGGTCCTGCTGCCTCTGGTTCTGTTCTTCTGTCATACAGTATTCTCACTGTGACCAGAATTAGCTTTACAAATTTCAAACCCAATCTTGTTTCCTTGCATAACATATTTCAATGGCTCTCTATTACAGGCAGCAAGACATTCAAATTTTTAAAGATGATTTATAAAATTTTACAGTCCCTGCTTGCCTATATTTATAACCCCATTTCCTAATATTCCTTATGCATAGGTTTGCCAGACATAGCAAAAAGGGGGGAAAAAAATTTGTATATGTATGCCCCATGCAATGTTTGGATGTACTTACACTAGAAAATTATTGTTTATCTGAAATTCAAATTTAACTAGTTGCTCTGCATTTCATCTGGCAACCTCACTTACATAGATACCAAAATCAACCGAACTGAAATACTTTTGCATTTTTTTAAATGTACTCTTCTATCTCACTCAACTCTAAGTTTTGTGAGGGCAGGACCATGCACTCAATATGATTGATATAGACACTCAAATGTGTGTTAGGAAGGAAGACAAGCAAGGAAAGAAAGAGGTAAAGGGAGAGAGGGAAGGGTGCGGTGGGAAAAAATATCTTTAACATGACAGACATATTCTCTTTAAAGTAAAAACCTTGCACTTCTAAGTTCCTCTGGAAATCCTTTCCTAACTCCTCTTGATGGAGTTAAATGTTTCTTCTTCTGAGCTTCTGTAGCATCATGGACATACAGCTGTAAAAGCATTCATTATAATCCTGCTATTATTATTTAGGCATCAAGTATTCCGAGTAGACCATGAGTTCATAAAGTAGCAGAGAGTAAATTTTCCTTATTATTTACCCATCCCATGGTGCCTGGAACATTGTAGGCATTCAACAAATGCTTGGTTAAATGCCTGGTTAAATGAAAAGTATGTAAAAATAACTAGCAAAACCTGTGATTTAAAAGAAAAATAGGTTCAGAAAAATCTCGGGCCATTTTTGAAAAGAATCCAGGAACAATTGAGAGAGTTTTCTTAGTCCTTCAAAGATCCTTCAAAGTCAAAATGGAGTGTTGATAAAGCCTTCCTGGTCCTATCCCATGGGAAAACAAGTACTTTGGGAGATTCAGGGCAAGGAGCCTGCCAAGGCTGGCACTACTTTGAGTGTTTCTCCATAAGTGGATCAATTCAAGGCCACCAGACACCATTAGTGGCTGATGTCTTCTTGTCAACAGCATCCAGGTGTGCTACATGGAATGCAGCCAAGATGACATGGAGACTGCCATCTGGAAATACAAGTACCTGTCATAGATTTTCCCATGACAGATTTCCTCTGTGGGCAAAAACCTCTTCTTGAGGTGTTGTGAGTGGTCCAATTCCTGAGGCTTTTTCTCCCTTGGACTACTCTGCACATCTAGTTTATGGACATCTGGAGTCCCAAGTCCAGTGTCATTGGCCCTAGCCTGAAGCTGAGGATTGCCTGTATCTATATGCGCAATAGAGATTGTACCAAAAAGTCCTAAATAAGCAGCTGCCAGACTGGTCCTATTAACATGTGATTCTGATATTATCACTCTTTTGCTCAAAACCATCTTGTGGATCTCCATCCTACTGTTACCAAGCTCAGATCCAGCTGCTTGATGCTCAAAAGCCAATACTCAAGAGGCAAATGTTGGTAGAAAGGACAGGTTGCTTTATTCAGGAGGTCTGCAATCAGGGGAGAAGGTGGACTTATGTTCAAAGGCCATCTCCCCACTGTTGATCAGTGGGCAAGAGCTTTTAAAGGAGAATGTCAGGGGTGTTTTGGTGAAGGGAGGGGGCTACATGCAGAACAGCACAGTTAGCTCTGACAATTACCTTGAAATTAGTCCTGCAGTGGTCTGATCAGTGTCATCTTGATTGTTTAAGTACAGTCAATCTTTAGTTCCAGGGTTGATTTGTTCCCATTTCCTTGAGGTCAATTCTTGGAATTGTGGCAGCTTATGTCATGGTTACAATCTGGTCATCGTGTAGTTAACTTCTTCCACTTTGTGGGGGTTTCAGTATCTACAAGACAGCTCAAACAATGTGGATCATAATATTATCTATAGCTCTTGAAGAGGAACAGAAAGTCCTTGACTTTGTTTAATGTCTCAACTATTATTATTTGGTCTTGTTTGACTGCTTTCCTTTGCTTCTGCATCTTCTCACTTATTTGATTAAATTTATTTTTTGGCTAAAGTTTTTCTACAGACAAAATGCAGGAAGAGGACATGGGGAGTGGGGGTGTCTGTCCTGGGAAGGATCCATCGGGTCCTGCTTCATTTCACTACCCAGAATAAAACCAAAGTACCAAAAGGACATACATGACTGACACTTTGCCACCTCTCCACATCCTGCTCTCATACTGTTCCAACCACAGTGGCTTCCTACTCTTCCTGAAACTCTGCAGCACCTCCAGCACATGCCCCTCTCAGGGCTCATGAACTGGCTGTCCGCTGGGCCTAGGACATTCCTTCCCAAGAAATCCACATGGTTGGCTCCCTACCTCTATCAGGTCTTTCCTCAATGTCACCTTCTCAGCCAAGCCCCTCCCTGTACCCCTACCTCTTTATGTTTCTTCATAGACATAACCACTTCCTATCTTACTATATTATATTATATTTTGTTCCTTGTCTTCTTTTAGAATGTAAGCTCCATGAGGGTGAGATTTTTGTCAGCTATATTTATATTCCCAGAGCCTAGAAAAATTCCTGGCCATAACCTCACTTAATATTTGTTGAATGAAAAAGCACCTGCATTTATTTTGCCTATTGGTTTTAATCAACAACACCAAAGGTATGGAAAAGTAAAAAAGGATGATAGGTATCAACATTCAGAGAAAGATCAGGTCAGCTTGGCTTTTCCTCTCGTGTTGGGTGCCCAGAGCCTTTGTGAGTCTCAATTTCTTCCTCAGTGAAATGGAAACATTTCCTGCTTTACCTAACTTAATTGTAGTTCTGCCTGTCCCAGCCCATCAAAGCTGTAGGTTATAGATGGTTCTCCAATCTAGATTCTGAAGCAGCTCTGAATCTTGGGGTGGGGTCTTCCCTGCAGGTGGAGTCTACACTTTGTCTGGCAGCTGTTGGCACAGTGACTAATGTGGCTGAGGTGAGTTGCTGGAAGCCTCCAGGCTGAAGACTCTCCGTGGCCCTTCTGAACACACTCAGTTTGTAGGATCTGGCATTAGTCATAGTGAATAGACCTGAAGCCCATCCCAGCTCATGTCCTAAAATCCTGCTCAGATATGTCAAGTTCTTCTCTCTAGAAACTAAACCCTAACCCTACAAATCTATATACTGGACAACCTCAATCCCAAAGAGACCAGGATGCCTTTCTACTCCTGGGAAGGGGTGAAACATGAGGTAGAGTCAGACACACTTCAGTTCAAGCCTTGCCCTCTTCATCTGCCATCAGGATCATACTGAGCAAGTCACCCCCTAGGTCGTTGTTTCCTCAGTTGTTAATGGAAGTATTACCCAGATCTCAGGGGGATTGTCGGGATTAACTAAGGTACTACAAGAAAATTTCTCAACACAGTGTGAGCACGGAGCAGGCATTCAGCAAATATGAGGTCCTTTCTCCTACTTTTAGGAAAGACAAGCTATTCTTCCCTGTCCCTCCTCCTCTACCATCTCCTGGTTGACCCGTGGTCATCAATCCCAGCCTTCTTGCTCTGTACAAAGTTCAACATGCCTCACTCAAACCTCAGATTGAGCCTGCTGGTTGCCCCTCTTGGGAACACAATTTGTGTCCTACTGAGCCGTCATTTGATCCTCGTGAGACCTCCTTACATGCTCCCGATACCTGAGACATTTTGTGAGAAATATAGTGTATGTGAGATCGAGTTGAAAACTGAAGTACAGCACCAAATATGATGGACAATTTTTTTTTTTTTTTTTTGCGGTACGCGGGCCTCTCACTGTTGTGGCCTCTCCCGTTGCGAAGCACAGGATCCGGACGCGCAGGCTCAGCGGCCATGGCTCACGGGCCCAGCCGCTCCGTGGCATGTGGGATCTTCCCGGACCGGGGCACGAACCCGCGTCCCCTGCATCGGCATGCGTACTCTCAACCACTGCACCACCAGGGAAGCCCGACAATCATTTCTGATGTAAACTTTTAATCTTGCAGATAAAGACAAAAAGAGGAGAAATATCCATGTATCAGGAACCTCTACAAAGTTATTGTGATATGCACCTTCTCACACTATCCTTGATTCACGATGACTTAGCCAGTTCAATACTAATCTCCACATTTTAAAAATGGGACAACTGAGACCTGGATAATTTAATGCCTGGGTTTACATGGCAAACCTGGAGTAAAGAAGGATTCAAATCTAAATAGGTCTGACTTTGGGAATTCCCTGGTGGTCCAGTGGTTAGGACTCCGCACTTTCACTGCAGGGGCATGGGTTCAATCCCTGGTAGGGGAACTAAGATCTTACAAGTCACACAGCATGGCCAAAATAAATAAATAAATTTAATTTAATTAAAAATAAAAACAAACAAGTGCTTATATAAATTAAGGATTGGATATTCTAGAGCTCTCAAAAATACTGAAACTAACCCAAAAGTTTAAAAAAAAAATAGGTCTGACTTTATATAGATCATGCCTTTTGAACTTCACCATGCTTCCTGCCAGGATATGTTTAATAGACCGAATATTATTCCAAGCCAATTCAGATTGACCAAAGAGCCCATCTTACTGCTGCTCTCCTTCAGTGAGAAGTGATTCCTCCCTTCATTTTTATGTGGACAATTAAGAAAACAATAGTTCATGGAATGGAAACCACTGGAATAAAGGTGCTGTGACTCACTCATGTGTCTAAGCACAGCAATCCTGTCACCTATAAGTTACCATAAAATTCTTGTTGAATGTAGTCTTTATATCAAAAATTTTGTTGTTTTTCATAATTAAAAATAGTAAGGTTTTTATAACAGATGAAGAAAGGAAAAAACAAAACCACTCCTCTTTTTACTATCCAGATGTAACTACTGTTAATATTTTTAGGGTATTTTCTTCTAGTTTGAATGATGTGCATGTTTTTAATTGTGATGTTAGGGTATATTAAAATTAAATGTACTGTCTACTTTCTTTTCATTCTCGTAGAAAAGCTGAAATTTCAACAAGTACAATAAAGAATAAAATACGCAGTGTGACTTTTTAAAACTAATGATAATCAACTATATAACTAATGATAAACAGAGATTGCTACTTTTGTTTATGTACTCCACTTTTTCTATGTATTTTAATGTGTTTGAAGTAATGGCATACATATTGCTTTTAAGCATAAAGAACTCAGACATAGCTCATAGTTGCTATATGAAAAATAAAGAGTGGCTTAATGACAGATAATATCTGCCAGTGGGTGGTATATTTCTTTCCAAAAACTCAGGTGCTTCATATAAATTTTAAAGATGCAGAAAATCACTATTCAGTTTCTGTAGTGTTGAAAATGGCCATATGTCACTCTCTGCAGCTCCACTTTTGTAGGGATGAAATGGATTTTTTGGTTTTTTTTAATTAATCCTCTCGAGGTGCTTTAAACATCTAATATTTTATCAATAATTACCAAGTGTTTGAACAGATAATAAGAATTATTATTTAAATGAGCATCAATCACAGACACAGAATCATATTCATTGAATTCACTGGTCTTACCATGTTCCAGACCATTCTGAAGTAGCTGGCTGAAGGGAAGAGTGGAATGGCCTTTTGAGGACTCAGTTGCAATGCCAGCTAGGTGGCAATACTTTGCAGGGCTTGGGTAAGGTTCAACAGGAATCTGTACATGCTCTGATTTACTGTCCCATATGTGGTTCTGTTGCTCCCATATCCAAGATTCACGGGTCCAGGAATCAAGAGGTGGAAATGGGAGTGGCATCATACTGCTCCTAGTAATCCACTAGCAAAATTTTTGCTTCCTGTTTCTGTAACCCTAGCTCGGTTGGCATAGACATCTTAGTTCCAGAGGGAAGAATGCTTCCACCAGGAGACACAAAGGTGAATCCATTGAAATGGAAGTTAAGATTGCCACCAGGTTACTTTGGGCTCCTCATGACACTGAATCAATAGGCTAACAGTAAAAGAGAGTTACTATTCTGGCTGGGGTAATTGATCCGGACTGCCAAGAGGAAACTGGATTACTACTCCACAGAGGAAGTAAGGGATAATATGTCTAGAAAATAGAAAATCCTTTAGGGTGTCTCTTAGTATTACCACATCCTATGATGGAAGTCAATGGAAAACTACAACAACTCAAATTAGGCAGAACAAATAATAGCACAGACTCTTCTGGAATGAAGGTTTGGATCACCCTACCAGGTAAAGATCATGACTGGCTGAGGTGCTTGCTGAGGGCAAAGGGAATGCAGAATGGGTAGTGGAATAAGATAATTATAAATACTAACTATGACTATATGAACAGTTACAGAAACTAGGGCTGTAATTGTCAGAAGTATTTCCTCCTTATTTTGTTATGCTTTTATGTGTGTGTGTGTGTGTGTGTGTATATACACACACACACATATATATACTTACTTAACATAAAAAAGTATTTTCTTTTATATTTAAACAAAATATATAAAGTTGTTCACTTTGTTTGCTTTTCTACCTGATTCCTTTATCAGGTAACACAAGAAGTATTGACTTTATATCATAATATTTAAGTATTGTTAATTTTACATCATAGTCCTTAAGTTATGAGATATCAAGGAAAAGAGTAAACATTACTCAAGGACTTTACTTCTTTTTTGGAAAAGTTAGTACAGTTTTGGTTGTACTCAGGATAGCTGTTTCATGCTAGGCAAAATTGTGACCTTGTTATTGTCTTTATTTGGAAATTAAGTATGGTTTAAGGAGATGCATGTGGGTGCCAAGTTGATAAGGGTTGGATTTGTGATGGTTAATGTTATGTGCCAAATTGACTGGACCATGGAGCGCCCAGATTAAACACTGTCTCTGGGTTTATCTGTGATGATATTCCACATGAGATTGTATTTGAATGAGTAAACTGAGTAAAGCAAATTGTCCTCCCCAATGTAGGTGGGTATTGTCCAAAGTGTTGAGGACCTGAATAGAAAAAAAAGACAGAGGAATGGGGAACTGGCTCTCTCTGTCTGATTCTTTGAGCGGGGACGTGGGTCTTGTCCAGTCCTTGATTGGGACATAAACATTTAGACCTCCAGTTTTCAGCACAACATATTGGACACCATGGGCTTTCCTGGGTCTCCTGTTGCACATAGGAGATCAAGGGAATTCTCAGCCTCCATATCATGTTAGACAATCCTTATAATAAATCATATATATATATATATATATATATACACACCCTATTGGTTCTGTTTATCTGGAGAATCCTAATATAGTGCACAGTATCTTTTTCCACTTAAAAATGTACAGATGCAATTCTATTAAAAGACACTTTGGGGGGACCTTCAAGATGGCAGAGGAGTAAGATGTGGAGATCAACTTCCTCCACAGAGACACATCAAAAATACATCTACATGTGGAACAACTCCTACAGAACACCTACTGAATGCTGGCAGAAGACCTCAGACTTCCCAAAAGGCAAGAAACTCCCCACATACGTGGGTAGGGCAAAAGAAAAAGGGAAAAATAGAGACAAAAAAATAGGGATGGGACCAGCATTTTGGGGAGTGAGCAGTGAAGAAGGAAAAGTTTCTACACACTAGGAAGCCCTGTCTCTGGTGCACATGGGGGGTGGGCAGGGAGGGAGCTTCAGAGCCACGGAGGAGAGCGCAGCAACAGGGGTGTAGAGGGCAAAGTGGAGAGATTCCCGCACAGAGGATCAGTGCTGACCAGCACTCACCAGCCTAAGAGGCTTGTCTGCTCACCCACCAGGGCAGGTGGGGACTGAGAGCTGAGGCTCAGGCTTCGGAGGTCAGATCCCAGGGAGAGGACTGGTGTTGGCTGCGTGAACACAGCCTGAAGGGGGATAGTGCGCCATAGCTAGCTGGGAGGGAGTCCGGGAAAAAGTCTGGAACTGCCTAAGAGTCAAGAGACCATTGTTTCAGGGTGCGTGAGGAGAGGGACTACAGAACACCGCCTAAACGAGCTCCAGAGATGGGCATGAGCCACGGCTATCAGCACAGACCCCAGAGACGGGCATGAGATGCTAAGGCTGCTACTGCAGCAACAAAGAAGCCTGTGTGCAAGCACAAGTCAGTATCCACACCTCCCATCCTGGAAGCCGATGGAGCCCACCACTGCCAGTGTCCCGTGATCCAAGGACATATTCCCCAGGAGAACAAACGGCGCATTTCAGGCTGATGCAATGTCATGCCAGCCTCTGCCACCACAGGCTCGCCCCACATTCCATACCCCTGCCTCTCCCTGGCCTGAGTGAGCCAAAGCCCCCTAATCAGCTGCTACTTTAACCCCATCCTTTTAGGGTGAGCAACAGACGCCCTCAGGTGACCTATGCGCAGGGGCGGGGCCAAATCCAAAGGTGAATTCTAGGAGATGTGCCAACAAAGAAGAGAAAGGGAAATTTCTCCCAGCAACCTCAGGAGCAGTGGATTAAACCTTCAAAATCAACTTGATGTACCCTACATGTCTGGAATACCTGAATAAACAAGGAATCATCCCAAAATTGAGGCAGTGAACTTTGAGAGCAAGTGTAGGCTTGGGGTTGGCTTTCTGCATCCAATTTGATTCTGATTTTATGTTTATCTTAGTTTAGTATTTAGAGATTATCATTGGTAGATTTGTTTATTGATTTGGTTGCTCTCTTCCTTTTTTTAATGTATATTTTTTTTCCTTTTTCTTTTTTCGTGTGTATGTGTATGCTTTTTTGCATGATTTTGTCTGTATAGCTTCACTTTTACCATTTGTCCTAGGGTTCTGTCTGTCCTTTTTATTTTTCTTTTTTTTTTTTAGTATCATTTTTAGTGCTTGTTATAATTGGGGGATTTGTTTTTTGATTTGGTCTCTTCTTTCTTTCTTTTTTTTATTTTTAATAATGTATTTTTATTTTTTATTTAATAACTCTTTTATTTATTTATTTATTTCCTTTCTTTCTTTTTCTCCCTTTTCTTCTGAGCTGTGTGCCTCACAGGGTCTTGGTGTCCCAGCCGGGTGTCAAGAAAAGAAGAGAAAGGGAAATTTCTCCCAGCAACCTCAGGAGCAGTGGATTAAACCTTCAAAATCAACTTGATGTACCCTACATGTCTGGAATACCTGAATAAACAAGGAATCATCCCAAAATTGAGGCAGTGAACTTTGAGAGCAAGTGTAGGCTTGGGGTTGGCTTTCTGCATCCAATTTGATTCTGATTTTATGTTTATCTTAGTTTAGTATTTAGAGATTATCATTGGTAGATTTGTTTATTGATTTGGTTGCTCTCTTCCTTTTTTTAATGTATATTTTTTTTCCTTTTTCTTTTTTCGTGTGTATGTGTATGCTTTTTTGCATGATTTTGTCTGTATAGCTTCACTTTTACCATTTGTCCTAGGGTTCTGTCTGTCCTTTTTATTTTTCTTTTTTTTTTTTAGTATCATTTTTAGTGCTTGTTATAATTGGGGGATTTGTTTTTTGATTTGGTCTCTTCTTTCTTTCTTTTTTTTATTTTTAATAATGTATTTTTATTTTTTATTTAATAACTCTTTTATTTATTTATTTATTTCCTTTCTTTCTTTTTCTCCCTTTTCTTCTGAGCTGTGTGCCTCACAGGGTCTTGGTGTCCCAGCCGGGTGTCAAGACTGAGCCTCTGAGGTGGGAGAGCCGAGTTCAGGACATTGGTCCACCAGACACCTCCCAGCCGCACATAATATCAAACAGCGAAAGCTCTCCTAGAGACCTTCATCTCAACGCTAAGACCCAGCTCCACTCAAAGAACAGCAAGCTACAGTGCTGGACACCCTATGCCAAACAACTAGCAAGACAGGAACAAAACCCCACGCATTAGCAGAGAGGCCGCCTAAAATCATAATGAGGTCACAGACACCCCAAAACACACCACTGGATACAGTCCTGCCCACCAGAAAGACAAGATCCGGCCTCATCCACCAGACCACAGGCACCAGTCTCCTCCCCCAGGAAGCCAACACAACCCACTGAACCAACCTTAGCCACTGGGGGGAGACAACAAAAACAACGGGAACTACGAACCTGCAGCCTGCGAAAAGGAAACCCCAAAAACATTAAGTTAAGCAAAATGAGGAGACAGAGAAACAGACAGCAGATGAAGGAGCAAGGTAAAAACCCAAGACACCAAAAAACAAAGAGGAAATAGGCAGTCTACCTAAAAAATTATTCAGAGTAATGATAGTAAGGATGATCCAAAATCTTGGAAATAGAATGGAGAAAATACAAGAAACATTAAAAAGGACCTAGAAGAACTAAAGAGCAAACAAACAATGATGAACAACACAATAAATGAAGTTAAAAATTTTCTAGAAGGAATCAATAGCAGAATAACTGAGGCAGAAGAATGGATAAGTGAACTGGAAGATAAAATACTGGAAATAATTACCACAGAGCCAAATAAAGAAAAAAATGAGAAGAATTGAGGACAGTCTCAGAGACCTCTGGGACAACATTAAATGCACCAACATTCGAATTATAGGGGTCCCAGAAGAAGAAGAGAAAAAAAAAAAAAGGGGACTGAGAAAATATTTGAACAGATTATAGTTGAAAATCTCCCTAATATGGGAAAGGAAATCATCAATCAGGTGCACAAAGTGCAGAGTCCCATACAGGATAAATACAAGGAGAAACATGCCAAGACACATATTAATCAAACTATCAAAAATTAAATGTAAAGAAAAAATATTAAAAGAAGCAAGGGGAAAACAACAAATAACATTCAAGGGAATCCCCATAAGGTTAATAGCTGATCTTTCAGCAGAAACTCTGCAAGCCAGAAGGGAGTGGCAGGACATATTTAAAGTGATGAAAGGGAAAAACCTACTACCAAGATTACTCTAACCAGCAAGGATCTCATTCAGATTTGATGGAGAAATTAAAACCTTTACAGACAAGCAAAAGCTAAAAGAATTTAGCACCACTAAACCAGCTTTACAACAAACACTAAAGGAACTTCTCTAGGCAGGAAACACAGAGAAGGAAAAGACATACAGTAACAAACCAAAACAAGAAAATGGTAATGTGAACATACATATCAATAATCACCTTTAATATAAATAGATTAAATGCTCCAACCAAAAGACATAGACTGGCTGAATGGATACAAAAACAAGATCTGTATATAGGCTGTCTACAAGAGACCCACTTCAGACCTAGGGACACATACAGACTGAAAGTGAGGGGACTGAAAAATATATTCCATGCAAATGTAAATAAAAAGAAAGCTGCAGTAACAATTCTCATATCGGACAAAATACATGTTAAAATAAAGACTATTACAAGAGACAAAGAAAGACACTACACAGTGAACAAGGGATCAATCCAAGAAGAAGATATAACAACTGTAAATATATATGCACCCAACATAGGAGCATCTCAATACAGAAGGCAAATTCTAACAGCCATAAAAGGGGAAATGGACAGCAAAACGATCATAGTAGGGGACTTTAACACCCCCTTCTTTCACCAACAGACCGATCATCCAAAATGAAAATAAATAAGGAAACACAAGCTTTAAATGACATATTAAACAAGATGGACTTAATTGATATTTATAGGACATTCCATCCAAAAACAGCAGAATACATTTTCTTCTGCAGTGCTCATGGAACATTATCCAGGATAGATCATATCTTGGGTCACAAATCAAGCCTTGGTAAATTTAAGTAAACTGAAATCATATCAAGCACCTTTTCTGACCACAACACTATGAGACTACATATCAAATACAGGAAAAAAATCTTTGAAAAATACAAACACATGGAGAGTAAACAATACACTACAAAGTAACCGAGGCATCACTGAAGAAATCAAAGAGGAAATCAAAAAATACCTAGAAACAAATGACAATGGAAACACGATGACGCAAAACCTATGGAATGCAGCAAAAGCAGTTCTAAGAGGGAAGTTTATAGCAAAACAATCCTACCTCAAGAAACAAGAAATATCTCAAATAAACAACCCAAACTTACACCTAAACAAATTAGAGAAAGAAGAACCAAAAAACCTCACAGTTAGCGGAAGGAAAGAAATCATAAATATCAGATCAGTAATAAATGAAAAAGAAATGAAGGAAACAATAGCAAAGATCAATAAAACTAAAAGATGGTTCTTTGCGAAGATAAACAAAATTGTTAAACCATTAGACAGACTCATCAAGAAAAAAGGGAAAAGACTCAAATCAAAAAAATCAGAAATGAAAAAGGAGTAGTAACAATTGAAGAAATACAAAGGATCATGAGAGATTACTACAAGCAACTATACGCCAGGAAAATGGAAAACCTGGAAGAAATGGACAAATCCTTAGAAAAGCACAACCTTCTGAGACTGAACCAGGAAGAAATATAAAATATAAACAGACCAATCACAAGCACTGAAATAGAAATTGTGACTTAAAATCTTCCAAAAAACAAAAACCCAGGACCAGATGGTTTCACTGGTGAATTCTATCAAACCTTTAGAGAAGAGCTAACACCTACCTTCTCAAACTCTTCCAAAATATGGCAGAGGGAGGAACACTCCCAAATTTATTGTACGAGGCCACCATCCCCTTGATACCACAACCAGACAAACATGTCACAAAAAAGGAAAACTACAGTCCAATATCACTGATGAACAGACATTCAAAAATCCTCAGCAAAATACTAGCAAACAGAATCCAACAGCACATTAAAAGGATCATACACCATGATCAAGTTGGATTTATACCAGGAATGCAAGGATTCTTCAAAATATGCAAATCAATCAATGTGATAAACCATATTAACAAACGGAGTTGTAAAAATGATATGATAATCTCAATGGTTGCAGAAAAAGCTTTCAACAAAATTCAACATCTATTTATGATAAAAACTCTCCAGAAAGTGGGAATAGGGAACCTACCTCAACATAATAAAGGCCTCATATGACAAACCCAAAGCCAGCATCATTCTCAACGTTGCAAAACTGAAACCATTTCCCCTATGATCAGGAACAAGAAAAGGTTGCCCACTCTCACCACTATTATGCAACATAGTTTTGGAAGTTTTAGCCACAGAAATCAGAGAAGAAAAAGAAATAAAAGGAATCCAAAATGGAAAAGAAAAAGTAAAGCTATTACTGTTTGCAGATGACATATTATACATGGTGAATGCTAAAGATGCTTCCAGAAAACTACTAGAGCTAATCAATGAATTTGGTAAAGTACAGGATACAAAATTAATGACAGAAATATCTTGTATTCCTATGCAATAATGATGAAAAATCGGAACGAGAAATTAAGGAAACACTCCCATTTACCATTGCAACAAAAAGAATAAAATACCTAGGTATAAATCTACCTGAGAAGACAAAAGGCCTGTATGCAGAAAACTATAAGACACTGATGAAAGAAATTAAAGATGATACAAACAGATGGAGAGATATACCGTGTTCTTAGGTTGGAAGAATCAGCATTGTGAAAATGACTATACTACCCAAAGCCATCTACAGATTCAATTCAATCTGAATCAATCTACCAATGACATTTTTCACAGAACTAGAACAAAAATTTCACAATCGTATGGAAACACAAAAGAACCCGAATAGCCAAAGCAATCATGAGAAAGAAAAATGGAGCTGGAGGAATCAGGCTCCCAGACTTCAGACTATACAACAAAGCTACAGTAATCAAGACAGTATGGTACTGGCACAAAAACAGAACTATAGATCAATGGAACAGGGTAGAAAGTCCAGATACAGACCCACACAAATAAGGTCACCTAATCTATGACAAACGAGGCAAGAATAAACAATGGAGAAAGGAGAGCCTCTTCAATAAGTGGTGCTGGGGAAAATGGAGAGCTACTTGTAAAAGAATGAAAATAGAACACTCCCTAACACCATACACAAAAATAAACTCATAATGGATTAAAGACCTAAATGTAAGGCCAGACACTAAAAAACTCTTAAAGGAAAACATAGGCAGAACACATTATGACATAAATCACAGCAAGATCCTTTCTGACCCAACTCCTAGAGAAATGGAAATAAAAACAAAAATAAACAAATGGGACCTAATGAAACTTAAAAGCTTTTGCACAGCAAAGGAAACCATAAACAAGATGAAAAGACAACACTCAGAATGGGAGAAAATAATTGCAAATGAAGCAACTGACAACAAATTAATCTCCAAAATATACAAGCAGCTCATGCAGCTCAATATCAAAAAACAAAACGGCCCAATCCAAAAATGGGCAGAAGACCTAAATAGACATTTCTCCAAAGAAGATATACAGATTGCCAACAAACACATGAAAGGATGCTCAACATCACTAATCATTAGAGAAATGCAAATCAAAACCACAATGAGGTATCACCTCACACCAGTCAGAATGGCCATCATCAAAAAATCTACAAACAATAAATGCTGGAGAGGGTGTGGAGAAAAGGGAACCCTCTTGCACTGTTGGTGGAAATGTAAATTGATACAGCCACTATGGAGAACAGTATGGAGGTTCCTTAAAAAACTACAAATAGAACTACCATATGACCCAGCAATCCCACTACCTGGCATATACCCTGAGAAAACCATAATTCAAAAGCAGTCATGTGCCACAATGTTCTTTACAGCTCTATTTACAACAGCCAAGACATGGAAGCAACCTAAGTGACCATCGACAGATGAATGGATAAAGAAGATATGGCACATATATACAATGGAATATTACTCAGCCATAAAAGAAACGAAATTGAGTTATTTGTAGTGAGGTGGAAGGACCCAGAGTCTGTCACACAGAGTGAAGTAAGTTAGAAAGAGAAAAACAAATACCGTATGCTAACACATATATATGGAATCTAAAAAAAAAAAAAAAAATGGTTCTGAAGAACCTAGAGCCAGGATGGGAATAAAGATGCTGATGCAGAGAATGGACTTGAGGACACGGAGGGGGGAATGTTAAGCTGGGACGAAGTGAGAGAGTCAATGGACATATATACACTACCCGATGTAAAATAAACAGGTAGTGGGAAGCAGCCGCATAGCACAGGGAGATCAGCTCGGTGCTTTGTGTCCACCTAGAAGGGTGGGATCGGGAGGGTGGGAGGGAAATGCAAGAGGGAGTAGATATGGGGATATATATATATACATATAGCTGATTCACTTTGTTATACAGCAGAAATTAACACAGAATTGTAAAGCAATTGTACTCCAATAAAGATGTTAAAAAAAAAAATGGACTTAACTGATATTTATAGGACATTCCATCAAAAATAAAATAAGACACTTTGATATTCAATACTCCAGAATTTCTAAATTTTGTCTCTCATAACACAATATGATTTTCTGTAACCTCAGTTATGTTTTTAACTGCTTCTTAATGCTCACTGTACCTCTACAGTTGACTTTTAGTTTCTTAGAATGTCTTCCTCATCTCATCCAGCTCCTTTTCTAAGTCATTTTATTGTTCTTTCTTTATGATATCTGCCCTATTTTTATGAGGTGATCATTTCTTGCATCTCATCTAATGTTGCCAAAAAATCTCCTAAAAAAAGAAAATCCATTTCCTGTAGCAGATCTTTGTCAAAGGTTATTTTTCCTTTGTGTTTTCATGATAATCTTTGATAATCATTGTTCAAAGTTCCTGCACTATGATTGTTGTCATTGTTGGGGCTCATATTCTTTGTATTTTGTGGTTTTTTTCATCTTTAAATAAAAGAAGATATATCAAAGCCCAGTATTTGCCAGAAGACCTCAAGGATAAATGCTTCCTGACCTCACTTCCTTCTGGTCAATTCTTCTTTTCCAAAGTACAGCTACCCACCAGTTGAATGGTCACAATTCCAAGATAAATTCCACCTTCCAGCAGGCTTTATTAACTGTGGCTCCATGAGACTGAAATGGAATTCTGTCCACATTCCTTCTGGATTCCTGGTGAATCCAACAGTTTTTGAATATGAAAATAATCATCAGCTCCCCCGCCATATGTACTGCTATTAGGGTCTTCCTAGTTCTCCTTCCCACCAAAGGGTCAGGAATTACATGTTTCCACCTCAGGTGGCTGTGTATCACTGCCATTAAAGCTCTCCTTTTCTTTTGTCTTTGGAGATTGGCCATCTGTGAAGTAGTAAAATGAATAACTGGAGAGGAGAGAGACCAGAACTTGCCTCAAAAAAATGGAAGAGCCACACAGGAAAAGGATGGCTACCAAGAACAGACAGGAGGCAGCAAACCAGATGCCCATGGCAGGAATCTGATGCTCAGACACGCACCATTTTTAAAGTAAATATTGGTGCAATACTAAAAATAAATAAATAAGAGCATACAAATAAAATCTAGATTTCCAGCTTCTCTTGAACTATGGGAAGATGTGGCAACTTTGTTTCTGTGTTCTTGCAAGACAACAGTTGGTTGTCTTTACATAAAGCACATCTTCTCCAGTTTGCCTCAGTCTTTACCCTGGTCAACCCACTCATTTTTGTTACCTTAGGTGTTTGAATTTTCAACTCCTGATATAAAGTGAGTTTTCCAGTATGTATTAGTTTCCCAGGACTGCCTTCACAGATTACCACAAATTTGGAGGCTTAAAATAACAGAAATTTATTCTCTCACAGTTGTGGAGGTCAGAAGTCCACATCAAGATGTCAACAGGGCCATGCTGCCTCTGGGCTCCAGTGGAGAAAGCTTTCTTGCTTCCTCCAGCTTATGATGGCTTCTGGCATTCCTGGCTTGTGACCATATCACCCCAATCTCTTAGTCTTCACATAGCCAACATCTCTCTGTGTGGCTCTGTGTGTCCTCTTCTGTCCCCTATAAGAGCACTTTAATTGGATTTAGAACCTACCTGAATCCAGATGATCTCTTCTGGATCCTTATCTTAATTATATCTGCAGAGACCCTATTTCCAAATAAGGTCAAATTCTAAGATTATAGGTAGACATGAATTTTCACCTGGGAATCCATTCAGGGATATATAAAATGGGGGATACACAACAGAGAAGGATAATCATCCTATCCACCTTTTTTTCTATAGAATAACCACCCAAAAGCATACCCAAGCCATGGAATGTGCTCTTCTCTCCAGTTCCATTGACCTGAAAGGTGGCAAAAAAAAAAAAAAAAAAAAAAATCCTCCTGGATCCAACTTTTAGTTAATTGTCAGTCCAAGTTTATGGCTGTGTTTTGAGTTTACATCTTCTTCTAAACCTTACTACACATTACAGAGAAGCTCTGCCAGGAGCTGTTGGCAGATACCGTTTTAAACCAGCAGTCTGTGAATCAACTTTATAAGCTGCAGTTTAGAAAATAAGAAAAGGATGAAGCATTTTTCCTTTCCAAGTACAGTCCTCATTTTCTCCACACTCTCGCCCCTCCTAATTCTTCTCCCCAAATGCATCAATCACATGGGTGACATTCAAGTAATATAGGAAGAGGGATACAGTAATTGCCATCTGAGTGTACAGCAAAAGACTAGATGAGGCTGAGTGAGACATTGTGATACAACTGCTAAGATCTTTAAATTCTGAGCTCTGAAGCTTTCAGTTGTTAATGTTGATTAAATAATGAAAACAATTCCAGGTTAGGAAAATGTTAGTAATCATCTCTGCACAATAGCTATTGTCACTGATTTGTATATTTAATGAAAAAACTAAGTACTATATATTCATTATTTTATTTTGGTTAATATACCATAGCAAATGTGGAAAAATGAAAGTCTTTAAGAACAAGAAAAATGTCTTACTCTTCGGAAGACTAAAGGAAGAAAACATTTAAAAAAATAAAGAACAAGTACCTTACCTGTTCTATAGCTCAGCTCTGTAAACTGAGGTCTAGAGTGGTAAAAGGACTTGCCCTAAGTCACCCAGCTAATTGGCAATGAAACTGGAACCATAGTCCAGGCCTCCTGCCATCCAGGTTACTGTTCTCTACAGAAATAGTACAGTTAAATCATTTAAAGCAATCTAAGAATATATCATTTTCTATACTAATTCCATTCATTCATGTATTACTTTGCAGTTTCCAAATGCTTTTACAAAGGACATTGTGTCATTTGATTCCCAACAAAATCCTCTGATATAAGAACAGTAAGTATTACCATTCTAGTCTATAGGTAAGGGGATTTATATTTCTTCTCTTATCCACTTGGTGAACAAAGAGTAGATGTTCACCAAGTGGATAAGAGAAGAAATCCATTCCAGTTGGAAGGAGAGAATTACAGTGGGTGAGAGACATGGGTGTACAACATGGTACATCCTTTTAGATGGCTTCTGGGAAGGGCATGGTTTAGGAAAGAGATCCCCAGAAAGATTTAGATCAGGTTATGAAGACCTTTCAATGCTAGTGTGAAGAGTTTGAACTTAATATGCCAGATAAGCAGGCTGGTGAAGGTGTTTTGTTTGTTTGTTTGTTTTTTAACATCTTTATTGGAGTATAATTGCTTACAATGGTGTGTTAATTTCTGCTTCATAACAAAGTGAATCAGTTATACATATACATATGTTCCCATATCTCTTCCGTCTTACGTCTCCCTCCCTCCCACCCTCCCTATCCCACCCCTCTAGGTGGTCACAAAGCACCGAGCTGATCTCCCTGTGCTATGTGGCTGCTTCCCACTA
>NC_041220.1:103240419-103277162 GCF_002837175.3 Physeter macrocephalus
TCACTCTGTATGACAGAAATAGAGTCAATCCACGACCCAGCAATCCTACTACTGGGCATATACCCTGAGAAAACCATAACTCAAAAAGAGTCATGTACCGAAATGTTCATTGCAGCTGGTGAAGGTTTTGAAAGCAAGAGTGTGACGTGATCAGAATTGTGTTTTAGAAAAGTACATCTGTAAAGTAATACCTTCAAATTCAAATACTCCCCCCACCACCATCCCAGGTTCAGGCAGGTAACAAAAAAGTAGAGTATAAAGTAATAGTAAGGCAGAAAGATTATGACAAACTGGAAAGAAATATGATGCTCGAGCTAAAAGGAACAGCCACTATTCAGCTTCACCCAGCTGCCGCTCCATGTGGACCAGTGAGGTAAGGTCGTGAGAGTCTTCAAGAGACACTGGAAATGTGTATGTTTATATAAAATCATCTGATTTTTCAATTTTGACATCTTATTCCAAAAAGTATTTTGGACAAAAGAGAAAGTGTGCATCGGTGAGCTGTCTTTATCCAGCAAGTCATCATTTTGTCACTTGACCTGTGTACAGTATGGGAGAGTGGTTTGAAATCTATTTCAAAAGTATAAACCTAAGGCAGGGCCAGTGTGGAATGAAAGGAAAGGGGACTGCTGACTGTCAGCATATAGAATCCAGAAGAAAGCTACTAGGTGATAGATGAAGCAATCTGACCAGTTGTTTGGACTCCGTGATTTTAGTCCTTGGTGTCATTGTTGTGATTGCAGATACAGGTTTTACTTTTTTGTTGTTACCGTTAACACAGAAGGGGGTAGCAAAGAATGGGTTCTGTAAAACAAGCCTCCAATACTACCCAAAACTGACTTCCCCTGAGCCCTCCAAGTTCAAAATGGTGCACAGTGGTTCCAGTTTGGATTCAGAGCCAGGTTGAGAAGGAAGACAAGTGTTCTCTCTGTTTCTTTGCTTCATCCTCTGAGGTATTCAGTTAATGTTCTCTGCCATAAAAAAAGAAATGGTTGGTCTCCTTTCCCTAACTGCTCTCTCTGATTTAAGTACTTTTCACCTGTGAATGTCCTTGTTTACTTGTGAACTGTATTCTGTCCTATAAAAGGCACTAAATTAAAGACTGCTTTGGCTCTATATTTTAGTGAAGTGATTTTTGAAAAGTGCTATAACACTGCTCCTCCCTTCAGAAAGCCAGTGAAGTTCACCTTAAATGCCACCTTCTTTCTGCAACTTGACCCCAAAACCCACCCCTTTAATACTCAGCTCAGATGACTTCTCCCCCACAAAGCCTTTTCTCACCACACCAGCACTACCTTGCAACCCCCAATAGGCTCAGTGCACCTAGACTGCATAAATCACCATCATATGTCACCATCTAATTCACTTCCACTCTTGAAAACCTATACACCATGCTCCATGCAGCAGCCAGAGCAGACTTCTTAAAATACGAGTTCAGATCATATCACTGCCCAACTTAATTCTCCACTGGCTTTCCTTTGAAGTTAGAATAAAATCTAAACAACTCTTTAAAATGATTTGCAAAATCCTGGATTAACATCCTGTCTACAACTTCAGCCACTCTTCTCTTTTTCTGATAACATTCCAGTCACACTGGCCTTCGAGGACCCTTGGATACCGCCATAGGGCCTTTGCACAACTGTTTCTCTATTTAAATGCTTTCCCCAGACTTTTCACATAGCTGGCTCTTTCTCATTCTTCTGGTCTTAGGTTAAATATCATCTCCCCAGAGAGACCATCCATCTCTGATCATCTAAATGCTCACTTTCCCAGGTTATTTTCTCTCAGCATCTGGAGGGCTTACTTCATTGTTGTGACAGCTATAATAATCACCTTGCAGACATCCAAATGCTGGAGTGCAATTGTCCAAGGGCTTCCACTGTTGCTTTCTGAAATCCACCCATACGCATGCTCTGATGCCACACTTCCCATGGGCTGCTCTCAGCCAACAGCTGAGCAGGGCAGGGCCACTAAGGCAGTCTGTTTCTGGGAGAACTGGGACTCCTCTGACCAGTGACTTTAGTCTGGGGACTCCCATTGGTTGCTGAAACTTTCTTAGACTCCATGGCAGTCTGAGGCTTTCCCTACCTGACCAAATTTTCTTCCTTATTTCCTTCCGTTTTCTTTCTTTCTTCCTTTCTTCCTTCCTTCCTGTCTTTTTTTCTTTCTTTCTTTCTTTTTTCTTTCTTTCTTTCTCTCTTTCTTTCTTCCTTTCTTTTTCTTTCTTTCTTTCTTCCTTCCTTTCTTTCTTTTCTTTCTCTCTCTCTCTCTTTCTTTTTCTTTCTTTCTTGCTTGCTTGCTTGCTTGCTTGCTTTTTCTTTCTTTCTTTCTTTCCTTATTGAGTTTCTCCAATAAAGCACTATCTCCTTGAAGGAAAGGCTCTCACTGGACTCACTCACTACCATGTCTGCAGCACTAGCACCACCCTGGCATAGAATAGGTGCTGTTCAAAATTTGTCCAGTTTTGTACATAGGTCTATCAACACATTGACACTTATATTGAAATTATCTATGTGCCCACCTTCATCTCTCACTAGATTGTAGAATTTCTTGAGACTATTCTATGATTGGGGTTTGTTCCCAGCAGATAGCCCAGAGTCTAAGGCACAGTAGCAGCTCAGTGTTTGTTGAATTGATTCAACATTTCCTCCTTCCTCACTCACTCCCTCCTACCTAATGCTCCTCACACACCCCAGGCAACACACTCTGAATCCCTATCTGTCTTCCATAATGCAGTCTACTTTACCCCAGGCAGTTCCTCCTACTCTATCCTATATCTCTGTGAATGTCCCCACTGTTATGTCAGGTTTCCATGAATTCTTCTGCATCGCTGGCCTTCTACCTCCCCCCAGCATCTCAGGTTATCCAAACAATTACTAAGTCCCACCCTTTCACCTCCTAAGTAATTTCTCATTTAATGAGCTTCCCTCCATTTCTACTGCAACCACCTGGGTCCATCATCTCTTCCCTTGACCAATACAAACACTGTCTTAATAGGTTCCTCTTCCTCCACATTTGCATCCCTACTACACAATCCTTATCCAACAGCAAGAATATTCTTCCTAAAAGGTAAATTTGACCAGGCCACACCCTGCTTCTATAGAGTCCTTCAAGTTGTACCAGTATGTTGAAGAGGCCTCTCGGGGCCTGCTGTACAGTTCACTCATCCCTGCCTCGCCTTTACCCTCACCCTACACATGTCTCACCCAGTCCCCCAGTCACACAGAGCACTTTGCTATGCCCCAAGCCTGTCTCCCTCCTTCTTGGAGAGCTGTCTTCCTCTAATGCACCCCCTCCTTCATTATGCTAATTTTGCTCATGTCACTTTTTCCAAGAAGTCTTCAGTAGACAGGTTCAGTCTGGATAAAGCAGTTTTCCTTTAAATTCCTATAGGAACTCAGCTACTACTCCGTCACAGTACTTGTCTTAGTCAAATTGGGCTGCTATAACAAAGATACCATAAACTGGATGTCTATAATAACAAATATTTATTTCTCACAGATCTAGAGACCGTAAAGTCCAAGATCAAGGTGCAGGCAGATTGGATGTCTGGTGAGGGTCCTCTTCCTGGTTCATAGATGGTGTCTTCTTGCTGTGTCCTCATGTGGCAGAGAGAGAGAAAGAAGGTCCTCTGGGGTCCTAATTTTATAAGGACACTAAGGACACTATTTTATAAGGACACTAATCTCACCTATTCATGAGAGCTCTACCCTCATGACCTAATTACTGATACTTCCCAAAGGCCCCACTTCCTAACACCATCACATTTAGGTTAGGATTTCAACATAGTAATTTGGAAGAGGACACAAAGATTCAGTTCATAAGAGTACTTATTACATGGGCTTATTTAATTATCTGTGCCCCAATGAAACCATGGGAACCTTGTTTCTAAAACAAATATTTGACCAAGTCATCCCGTTTCATCAAATCCTTGAAAGATTTCCTCATAGCCTCCATGTGTGAGCATGACCAGCTACCTCTCTAGCCTCACCTCTTTTCACTCCCCAAAGCTCTTACCACTCCCAGTTATAAACAGAGCCTCATCCATGTGGCACTAGCTCACAAATCTTTGCATATATTGCTTCTTTTGCCTGGTCTACCTTTCCTCATCTTCCTTCTGGTCAATTAGTCTCCATCCTCCAATGCCCATCTTGAGTATTCTCTCTTCCATGAAGTCTTTCAGATCACTCTGGCCTCTAGGTAGGTTTGACCACTTCTTCAACCGTGGCCTCATGTTATTCATACAAATTTCTATTACTTATCTCCTGGCATTTCTTGGCTTATAATTCAAAACATGTGTCTGCACTTGACTACAAACTTTTCAAGGGTACTGACAAGGTCTTATTCAGCTTTCTTTCCCCAGTGCCTGCTACATATAAAGAAGGTGTTCATAACGTATTTATTGAATGAACAATGAGAGACTCCATGCATTCTTCAGGGTTCTACAACTGTCGCCTCTCCAGTTATTCTGTCTCCCATGAACTGCAATCGATCAGATTGACCTATTTTCTGAGCTTTGTACATGCACAGCCATACGATATTTTTTAGTAGATTCTGAGTATCTAAAGAGCAGGGACAAAGCTGTAGTCTCTTTGTCTCTACCTCTAAGCCTTGCAGATAGAAGAACTCAATATTCTTTTGCTAATTGATTGTTATTGTTCAATCTACTATGTCTTTTTGATTCAGCAACTTACTGAAAAATTTTTGAAAGACAGCCTTCTCAGAAATCAAACAACTAAAATCACAAAATGTTCTTTTCTAAAAATAACATATCCCCAAAACACTCAAGGCAGAAACTCTTTTCTCCTCTCCCATTAATGAGAGCAAGATGCGACTTCCTCCGTTTTTATTTTATCTGTGTCATGTCTGTGTTGCCTGGAGATTTGTGGCTGTTGTTTCAAAAAAGATCAAATGACAACGGGAGAAGGATCATCTTCCTGATTAAAAAGTGGCACTCGGAAACATCGTCTTCCTCAAATTCAAGGAGGAGAGAGTTATTTCACAGCTAGTGCCTCCTTCAGTGACAAGAATCCCCGGGAGCAGCTGAGGCTGGCCGCAGCCCACTCAGATCTGCTCACACAAATCTCAAGGGCTTAGAGTTTACCATTGATTAACTCAGGATCATCTTCTGAGAGACAAAACAATTGGTATGGCACAGTCAGACCAACCTGCTTTCAAATCCGTCTCTGACAGTTACCAGTAGCCTTGCTAAGCTTTGGTTTTATCATGTGGAGAATGGGGGTGATAATAACTTACCAGTGGACGTGCTGGTGTGGTTGAATGAGATAACACAAAGTGTTTATTCGGTTCCTTAGTGATCATTAATGGTAACCACTATCATTAAGTAGCCAGAAGGCCATCGGTCATGATAGCTACCAATGTTGAACGCTTACTGGGTGCTATATACTATGCTAGTTGTTTTTATATTGATTTTTTTACTTATAAATCTCATAACAGTTCTTTAAGCAGATATTATCCTCATTTTTTAGTTAGAGAAGCTAAATTTTTAGGAGGTTAAGTAACTTATCCAATATCACCCAACTATTGAGGTGGTCTTTTTAGCAAAATAATTTGTCCCTTTTTCAATTGTTCCATGCCTCTGTTTTCTATCCTAAAGAGGGTAAGATGTGGTCAGGACCTCAAATCCCATCCATATCCCACAACTTCCGGAGGGATTTGTGACAAAGCGGCAGGCTTTCCCAGTGAATTCTCATTAATACCGCTAATTTAGGTTTTAACCCCTAATTTCTCTTACACTGGACCCACATATGAGCTTCAATAGCCCCTTTAATCACTTTAGCTCAAGAGCACTGTTCCTCAGATCTTCCTACTCGGACGGAGGAAAAAGAACAGAGCTGAAAATCCCCCCACAACATCACCGCCAACCTAGAAGAGAACTCAGCTGTCCCCTCCTCATCCATTTTCCCATGTGCAGCATCCTGCCCATAGGTTTCCAAGGACAAAACTGTCTGCCAAGTAGGAAAGATCCCTAGGTCCTGTCTTGTCCCCTTTGGACTCATAGATAAAGAGTGAACCACTAGCCTTTCCCCTTCAACAAAACCTAAGTCCTCCTTTTTTCTTCCCACTAAATATTCCCATCCACCTAGCACTGTGGCTTTTTGTTTTCATCATTTAATCCATACTCCATCAGAGCATCTTCTTCCTTGGGCAAAAGTTGTGGGAGACAGAAACAGGCTTTGAGCTCCCTCTAGAGGTTTCAATGCAACCAATATACAGGACCCTGCAAGGGAAATGGCCAGGGGCAATGTCACATTCATCTGTGTGTGCCAAGAGCCCAAAAGGAGTGTATTCAAACCGGCATACCCTCCCCTGGAAAAGTGAACTGGGGCCAAAGTAGCAAACCCAACAATCCCCTCCAAGTGAGCAGATACAGAGACAACTTCCCTCTCCAATGAGAAGACAGATGACTTCAGCCCCTTGAGCCTCCTGCATCACAGCAGAAAAAAAATGGGAAGCAACAGATGGGCCAGCCAGGCCCCAGGTCTGAGCTCTGAGGCCCTACCTGGCCTCCAGAGACAGGAAAGGAGAGAGAGGTCCTTCCTCCTGGCACCAAATGCTGACTAGTGAGATGTACCCAAGGTAACAGCCTGCCCAGTGCCAAGCCCTGGAGGTGGACTGAGGCTGCCTGCCTCAGATTAAAAAAACAAACAAACAAACAACAACAACAACAAAAAAGCTACAGAATAAAGCAAGCTGGTATCTTGAGAATCACTGGCTGCATTTCCTGCCCATGTGCTCAGTCCATGCATGGAAAATATTTGGTGCTTGGTAAATTCATTTTGGAATAATGCCGAATGAATACACACCTAACAGCTGTCTAGGGTCTGCCTAACTAGGGGCTGCTCTCTCTATCTAGTACAGAGTACATTTGTTGTGGGTAGAAACATATATCCCAAGAGAGATATATTCCATTCTTAACTCCTAGTACCTATGAATGTGACCTCATTTGAAAATAGGGTCTTTGTAGATATAACCAAGTTAAGAGGAGATCATACTGGATTAAGGGGGGCCTTAATCCAAAGACAGGTATCCTTCTAGGAAAAGGAAAATTTAGACACAAATACACAGAGACACATGGGAGAACACCCATTTGTGACTACAGAAGCAAAGATTGGAGTGATGTGTCTAAAAGCCTAGGCACACCAAGAATTTCTGGCAACCATCAGAAGAGGGGAGAAAGGCAAGAAAGGATCCTTCCCTAGAGTCTTTGGAGGGACATGGCCCTGCAGACACCTTAGATGCAGACTTCTAGCTTCTGTTACTGTGAGAGAATAAATTCCTGTTCATTTAAATCATCCAGCTTATGATAATTCGATATGGCAGCCCTAGCAAACTAATACAACACTTCACTCTTTTTTTAGCACAGTGAAATAAAAATTTCAGGGCACTAAGAGAGAGGATTTTTTACTCATTTATTTTCCCAAAAAGCCAAACGACACCCAGTTATTTCACAGCTTCCAGTCCTCTGCCCGAAGATAAAACTTTTCAAGCATGTAATGGTTCTGGGACGCAGAATTCAAGGGCACACCATGGAGGGGTTGCTGGTAACTTCTGCTAAGCTCTGCAGGCCCCACAGGGCTTCTGTTCTAAGCAGTAGGTGAGAAGGGAGAAAGCAGAGGTTATGGGCACACCTCAATTGCTTCATGTAGGACATTGAACAGCAGTTTTCTCTCTAATCTTTTTGTAAAAGTGTATTTTGAAAAAGCAGGCATATTTTCCAACACCATGACACCATGACACCTGTATAGGTCACTTTAGACATTACATGCTCTCTTACTTAGTTGCAGAAATAGCTTATCCTGTGCTTGAGGACAATAAAAAATCAACAAGATTAATCTCATCTGCTTCCCAGGAGAAGGGAAAATCATCACATGGAAGTGACAGAGGGTCTCAACGCCCCCCCCCCAAAAGGGATTATTCTCAGGGGCTTCCCTACAAAGGACCCTAGAGCTTCAAGAGAGAGGAACAGTCTGTTTTTGTCTTTAAGTCCATGATATCCAGCACCAGGCCATCATCTTGCAGGGTCTCTGAGAAAGTCTGGGAATGGGAGGGATGGAGATGGAAAGGGTCCTCTCAACTGGCAGGATCTGAACCCTGAGAAGTCTCCTGTTCCATGTCCTTCTTACCAAAGTCTGTAAAGAGAACCTTTCATCTGAATTTTCTTTATCAGTCAGCATTAATTCAGGGTTAAATCCTCTATAAAACCCCATTTAAACAATGACTGGGCTTCAGTCAAGCCAGCTGTACAGCCCAAGACCACATGTTTGAAAAATTCTTTCTGTTTAAGGGACAAGGTAAGGTGAACACAGCATTGTTAAATCTACGCAGGTCCAGGAAAGTCACTGCTAATCAGCCTGACTCCTAGCAATCTCTTCTGTCAGCACTGACCTTGGGTCTCTGCACCTGCTGACTCTCTGGACGGCCTGATATGTTTTCTTCCCAACAGGGCTCCTGGAAAGCCCCCATTTGGTCCAAGCTCCAAATTCCTTCTGATCGGCTCTCTCAGCACTATCCTTCTGAGTATGGCATCTGCTGAGTGGGATGGCTACCCCACTTCCCGCCCTGACTCTGGAAACTGAAGTCTCTACTTTGATTCAGGAGGGAAGGAGTCCCAGGAGAGGAGCTCTCCCTAACTTGTGGCTTCTCCAAAGGTCCTCCTTGGATGGAGGCTTTGACCAGCCAAACAAGCAGTGACACTCAGGTAATTCTCCAGAAGTGTTCTCCTTTCTTTGCATCATTTAGGTTTTCAAAGGAATATGAGCCTTTAGGAGACCTGACTGGGCCAGACTACAGAGAAATGTTTTATATGATCTTGGACAAACTTGGCGATGGCTAGAAGAAGATAATCAGAATGAAAAAAGAAATAGAAAAAAAGAGGGAAAACAGGTGGGAATGTAGGAATCCCTGCTTTTGCAAATCAGCCTCTGGAAAGAGTGAAGAATTGCATTTTCTCTGTGTTGGGGAGATGGATTTCTGATTCCAGTGGGGAGAGGGGTAGGTGGTAGCAGGTCCAAGTTTCCTGAAGTGCTCTCATGGAGCATGGATAAAGATCTACATGCACACATAAATGTGCACACACACACACACACACACATGCACACACACATTCCCTAGCTTAAGCGTCCAGGTTCTTTGGATCTCTGGGTTCTAGAAGAGAGGAGCTAGCCTAACAACCTGGAAAGGAGGCAGACCTGAGGTTACTGGTAGGAGCACAGCGGAGCAATAGAAGATGCAACTGGTGAAGACAGTGTGTGAGGGCAAGTGAGAGGGTCACCAGCATTCACCAGCAGCGTACATCAATCATCCTATTACCATGATGATGACATCGAGGTCCCAGGAGGATCCAGGAGGAGGCGGTTTCTGAACCTAATGCAATTTCACTTGCAAAACGAGTTGATAATGACAGCTTTCTGTCTACTGAGAGGCACTTGGCAGGATTACATAAGACAATGCTTGTTAGGAAGCTTTGAAAAGTACTTAATTCCAAACAAGTAGAGAAGCTTATAAAATTCTCATGACAAATTCCTCCTCACCGGCTGAAGGCATAGAGCTTGCTTATGGGGGGAAATGGAGCATTACAAATTGGAGGTGTGGTCTGGGTTAACCAAGGTGCTTACAGAGTGAATCACCTCACAATCAGATAACCTCGTTATACAGTTTCAGGTGAAACTGTATTTGGCGACATCAGTAGTATTTCCCTTGAATCATGGGACTGTCAGAAAGAAAAGCGCACAGTGAAAGCTCAGAGTGGAATCAGGTAAAGAGCCATCAACAGAGAATCAGGAGAACTGAATTATCATACCAGGTGTGGCAAAGCATGGACCTGTGTGGACCGTCACTGTGCCTCTTTGCTCCCCTGAGATAAAAGTGGCATCTCTTAGTCTCCTCCACTTGTGGCATTTTGTGTGTGCATGTGGGCATGTGTTATAATGTTTATGGGAGAGGCAGGGCCTAACTCGTGCTACACCCTAGATTTTGTTTTACTCTTTCCCAACAGCAACACATGTTCATGAAATTCTTAGTGTGTTGTCTTCTCTTCTGAGTTTACAAGAGCAGGCTCCAGCCAAATGAAGAGCAACTCTACAAGCCTTCATTCAAGTGCTCATGTATTCATTGAACATGCACTGATTGATTGTTCCTCTGACCTTATCCAGGTCCACTGGCAGCTGTACATTCTCTGACCAACCAGAAGAGAATGTACATTTGAAGTTCAAG
Organism: Physeter macrocephalus; assembly: GCF_002837175.3. Classification (NCBI taxonomy): domain Eukaryota; kingdom Metazoa; phylum Chordata; class Mammalia; order Artiodactyla; family Physeteridae; genus Physeter; species Physeter macrocephalus. The sequence continues at coordinate 103,250,656 of NC_041220.1, forward strand.
GTCTTGCACTGGGGGAAAAGTGTGGGTCTCCATTTAGTTTCCAGCAACCTGTACATGGCTAATGAGAGACCAATGCTGGGAACTCTAGGAATGGGCCTGTTCTCTCCCTGGAGGATGTGTATTAGGCAGGGGTGGCAGGGATGTCACCTGGAGGGAAGGCCATGTAGATGCAGAAGTTATTAAGAAAACATTTAGGCTCAGGGTCTTTACTAGTTCAAAAATAAGCCCACAGTGGATTGGGAGGGAAATGGATTCAAGTGGATATGATGGGATAACTCAAAACACTTTTAAAACACAGACTTGCTTATTTCTCTACAGAAAATTTTCTCCAGAAAACTTTTGTAGTCAGATTCCTCAGCAAAGGCAACCAGTAATAAGATAAACCATAGAGGGCCTGTGTGTGTGTGTGTGTGTGTGTGTGTGTGTGTGTGTGTGTGTGTGTGTGTGTGTGTGTGTTGTGTGTGTGTATGTACAAGGTCCTGCGTATGTCAATGCAACAACTTGGAAAAGACTAATTTTCCTTCCACAGCATATACTCTGACACTCATCCAACTCACCAATCTCTGCGGCTCTGCGGTTCATGCAAAGGGATGTGAAGTATGGAGATATCATCCTGATTGCCCAAGGAAGTGCATCCCTTCCCCCATACTCCACCAATATGGACCGTGTAAACTTGGCTAAGTTACCTACCCTCTCTGGGCCTCAGTTTCTGCATTTGTAAAACAAAGATGGTAATTGTATGTAGTCTACAGGAGTAGGATGAGAATTCAATAAGATACTTCATGTAAATCAGTTAGTACAGTGCCTGAATTTTAGAAAAGGTGAAAACAATATTATCCAGGCAATAAATAGTATCACTATTATTATTACTATTATTATTATTACTATACTATATATTACTATACTATATTACTATTACTAAAACTCTTATAGTGTTTTATACCCCCCACATCAATACACATTCCGCCAAATTATTTACAGTTTGTATTTACTTGTGAATTTCTTGTGTATTTACTTGTTGGAATCTCCCACTAAATGGAGAACTCCATCAAGGCAAGGACCGGGCCTGTCTCCTTCATCACTCTATTCCCAGTTCTTTGCTGAGTACCTGGCTTACAACAGGTGACTGGTACACATCCTACTGGATGAATGAAGGGTTGGAAGCAGTGATTCTCAACCCTATTGCCCACCAGAGTCACCTGGATAGCTTTAAAAATCTTGATCTCCAGCCCCAGCTCCAGAAATTCTGATTTAATTGATCAAGATTGAGGTCCTGACATGAACAGTTTTTAAAAGCTCCCAGGGATTCTCCTAGGCAGCTTGAATTGTGGCCGCTTCAGTCTCAAAGATCATCCAGGCCAGTGATTTCCAAACTTTTAACTTTATTTTACAGTAAAAATATTTTTTTTCACTATAACCCCTTAGGTTGAAACCTAATGCATAAAAGAGAATGAAGCAGTGCGCCCCAGTACAGCTGGGGAAGGTGGGCCCTGAGGCTCTCCCTCCAGCCACTTGGCTCTGAGGTGGTTCACAAAGCCAGCAAGCACCTAGGGACACAACTTGCTGGCATTCGAAGCATCCTGCCCTGAATTCTACACCGTATCTTCCCAACACACAGCACTGCTGGCCACACTGCAGCCCCGTGGAACATAATGCAATCTTCACCCTAAAACTCGTCCTAAGACAAACTGCAACTGTTTTCCTCTTATAGCCAAATCCAGGCACTCTCAGCCCTCCATGAAAATCATTTGCAGGCCTTGCAGAATAGGAGAGGGAAAATAACACCTAAAATATGTAAATAATTCAAGGCTGAGTTTATTCATGACGTTGTGTTTTCTCCAGGCAGTGGTTTGTATAATCTCTCTTACACTACCAGTCGGGCTGCCTCCATAGCATTTATTACTGCAGACAACCCGTTAGAAGCTGTTTTGATGCACCTACATTCTATTATGGAGGTAAGTTTTTGTAGCACACAGCGGTTTCTGCTGCTGACATCGTAGGAAGAGGGTGGGGGAAAAAGACAGTAGAGGAAAGAATTGGGAACAGTCTGCCAGTCTAAGGAGGGCAAGAGAAATGCACCTATATACCTGTATAAAATATTCAGTTAGTTATCTGATAAACACACACATGCCTGCATAAGACAGAAAATGTTTATGGAACATCTACTAAGTGCCAGCTTACTCTTCTTGGTGATGCGGACATATTGGTGAATTAACTAAACAGAATCCCTGCCCTTATATAACATATTCTTGTTCCTGCCAACACGCTCCTGGTGAAATGATGTTACCACCACCTTTGTCTCCCCAAACAATGTTTAGCACAGTGTTGACAGAGGGTAGATACCCCATATCTGTTGAATGAATGAGTGAATCCAAGGTGAGGAATAAAATGAATTTATGTTGCAAGGTCACTTTTCAGTTACCTCTCTTCACAGTAATGCTACATAAGAAAAACTAAACAAAACCTCATACAATCATAAGTATTTATTGCTCATGTCTCTAGGATGTTAGGCTGGATGGCTCTGTTCATCTTTGTTTGGCTCACTTAAAGAGTTTGGAGATGGTTGGCTGTCCACTAACCAGGTCAGCCTCTTCTGGGACAAACGGGGTGATTCAGCTCTGCTCCACAGTCTCTCTTCATCAAGTAATCTACAGGATGTCCTTATGGGCATGTCACGAAAAACAGAGAGTACGTAGAAACTCACAGGCCTCTTGAAGTCTAGGTTTGAAACTGGGGAACCATTACTTCTAACGGATTTTATTGGCAAAAACAAGTCACAAGGCCAGCACAAATTCAAGGTGTAAACCATTCCATCTCTAGTGAGAGGATCTGCAGAATGACATAGTAAAGGACAAGGCTAAAGGGGTGAAGAATTGAAATCACCATTTCAACCTGCCATAGGCACCCAACAGATTAGCAAAAGCTATGTCTGAAACCAACATCCTAAGAAAAGTCTACTGTCCTTTCCAGTAGGGCCCAGATACATTCTGACCCAGGCCCTGAACTAGGCTCCTGGTAAGTTTAGGAAGAAAGTATGTATGCGTCGGAAAATAGTCCAATGTGTCCTGAGTATCACCCCACCTTTGTCGCTGGTCTCTTCACCTGGGCCCCACCTAGGTTTGGCACCAGCCTCTGATGCCCTCTCCTTAACCCCACTTATTCTTCCTGCTCCCTTCTTAACCCATCACCTAAGGAGATAGGATGTGCTTATAGTAAAATAATGAGACAGAATTTTAGCTACAGTGTATTGAGGGCTTACCAAGTCCCAGGTAAGAACTTTGCACATATTAGCTCAATTAATCCTTACAAAGACTCTATGAATTAGTTATAATTATCCCTCGTTTTACCATTAAAAAAAAGAAAAATACTAAGAGAGATAAAGTCATTGTCCAAGGTTTTATAGCTAGTAAATAATCAAGTAAGATTTCAAATCTAGTTTGTCTGAATCAGAGCCCATGTTTCTAACCACTTGTATGCACCCCATTCCTTAAACCCAGAGGGTCTCTATTACTAAACCATGATACCCTGGCAAATAATAACTACCTTCTTAAAGCAAAAAAACATTATCTTCTGCCCTGCATCTTCTCATCAGACACTGGAAAGGAAGGATCCAAGTTCATATAGCTTCTTGGGTTATTTTCCTCTGGGGACAAGGGGTTTAGGGATGTGGGGGCAGGTTGTTGAACTTTCCATCCTGTATAATTTCCACCAGCTCCCATTGGAATATCCCAGGCTTTGTTAGAGTGACTGCAAATGAGACCATAGATTTCATTCTTCTTTGGGCCAGTTGGATTCCATGTAATGCATAGTGTAATTTGCTCGCTCACACTGGCACCAATAAGTCTTTGTGTGATTCCCTATAGTTGGTCAGAAAAAAGGCTGGTTGTGAACCAGAGAGAAGGTATGAGAATCCCATCCATATTACTGCAAAAGTATTGAGTTCCTAAAGAAGTACCTTGATGTGGATCAATGGGTGTGTGTGACCAGGGGAATGAATGGCAGCTCATTCCAAAGTCGAGCTGTGGAACCCCTAAATAGACTCTCTGTCCAATATCTACCTTTTTTAGGGTGTGTCCGGCAGCCTCCCTTCTCACCTCCATTTGACATTTACACACAAAGGGCAATGGCCAAATGGAAACCTACCTCTGGAGCCATAGGTCTCCAGGCTTGTGATTGTTCTAATGCAGAACCCAAGTGAAAGCTGGATTCAGGATCATGGCTTAGACTGGAAGCCCTGAGAGGAACATGCTCAGGGATGCTAGAGAATAAAGGAATATATACAACTGGTCAACAAAAAGACTTGATGCATTTAGCCAGCCGACTGTGTAGGTGAGAAAAACAGGCCTGCTTCACTCCACTGCTCAAAGGAGAGAATTCAGTGGGCACAGCTTGCACTGGGGAGGAAAGATAATCTTTAATAGGGGTTGCTTACTACATTAGAGAAAAATGTGGAAGAGGGCATATCATGCCCCAGCATAAGGAAGAGTGGAGATTGAAACCCTGTCTTTAAGGCACAGTGACCTCGTCCACTAGTAAACATGTTTAGACCAGTCACACTGGCCATTCCTCTCCCTGTGGGATAAAGCGAGTGAGGGATTAGGGAGAGGATTAGGGAAAGGATTAGGGAGAGAGGCATATTCCCCCTTCTTAGGGTTCCTCACATGGGAAAATGGACAGAAGTCACTTAACCTTTGAAAAAATATAAAGAAATGGACATCAGCATACCTTCTCTCTGCGGCCGAGTGGAGGGAGGCTAATTTTTAGGACTGGTCAAGAAAACAGCAGGGAATGTGAGAACATGGTCAGAGAGAAGCTAGAAAGATTGAGGCAGAGCCAGTTCATTGTGGCCTCTGCCTCCTGGGAAGTCGACCTGTCTCTTAGGCACAGCTGTGGTGTGTGGATCAGAGTTGGGTCCATGAGAGAATACAGAGGCATTATCAGAGGAGCAGATGCTAAATGGTTCTTAGAACGAGGCAGGAGCTGAGGTGTGAGCCAAGTGGGAGGCAGGGGACCAGAAAAAGGAGGGAGGAGACCACCAGAGAGGACAAAAGGAAGGTGGTGGGAACTCACTCTGGACAGGGCCGCCTTCCCTTGCAGGCGGACTTACTACCTCCCCCAGAGGGCTCAGGCCAGGGTGGGATGGACAGTGTCCAAGGGAGGCTTAATGACATCTTCATTTTGGTTTCTTTGTTCTATAAAGTCATGTACAACTGCACTAGTATGCTCAGGAAAAGGTCTCCTTTTGTTGTGGCAGGTGCTGTAGGAATTCAGAACAGCTGATGTTTTATCAAATCACGAGCCTGCAGGGAGCCCTGGGAGGTCAGAAAGCACAGGCCCCTGCCCCTCACATCTGCTTCATCAGTTGAACAGTGCTGCAGCTCAGAAATATTTTAAAAATCCTGTTTATTGTACTTCATCTTCTTATTTCAAGAGTGATATAACTTCATTGGAGAAAATGGGGAGCATGGCAGTAAAGCACAGAGGGAAAAACAATAATTATCTCTAATCTGACCACCACCCAGTGGGAGCTGTTGTTAACATTTTGGTGGAGAACTTACTGCTCTCTTGCTCACTCTCTCTTGATCTCTCACCTGTGGGGTACAGGTATCCGTGTTTGTCTGTATGTGTGTTGTAAATATATAAAAAGTAAATGGGATTTTTCTTACTACTCCAGAATTAGCAAATAAAAATGTGAACAGAGAAATAGTAAGTGCCACATAGTCTAAATAGAGCCAAACACCTCTCTCAAGCCTTACCAAGAAGTGGCTGAATTGGCATTGCTCCCATTAGCCATCACCCAACACCATCAGCACCTCCCTTTCCATCAATAAAGGAAGCCTGAAGAGAAAGGGGCAATATGATGGCTGAGTGGAAATGTTGGGCTCTAGCATATTCAAGAGCTAAATAGGGAGTCTGTGAGATCTGCAAGAGACTTTCCAAGGAAATAACTCATAAATATTGAGAACACTTGCAAGAAGGGACTACTAACACCACATTCCTTGTTTGGCAAACTAATGAGACAGCAGCTTTGTTGATTTGTTCTGTTCCTGCCTAAGTAGAAAAACAGAATAGTGAGAGAGCAGGGCAGAGACAGGATGTCCGTGGAGCAGCCCATTCCCCCAGTTGTCATGGCAAAGATGCATCAACTTTCTGAAGGTCAAATGGACACTATAAAATATAGCTTTGACCCAACTTTCTAGCCCTCCACCCAAAAGAATGGGTTGCCAAGAAAGAGGACCTGAGAAGCAGGAGGCTGAGGGTGGACCTCCAAGGGGGGCATCTAAGGGAGAGTTGGAAGTTGTCAACTGGCATTAGGTTCTCAGAGGAACCTGAGAAAACTGACAATGCACCCACCAGTAGTGAGCCATGAAGAGGGGACTCTGCCATGGAAAGGGCCCTGAGGTCCCATCAGTGTGAACCAAAGAAACCATGATAACCAACAGAGTGAACTGCAATAGCAGCCAGCTCAATACTCAGTGTTTGTCCTTGCCCTCTTTTTCCACCACTCCCCCCATACCAGCTGACCTGTTCCCTATCTGAAGGAGCAAAGAGAACTCTTCTCAGAGAAATGAAGGAGGAAGAATAAAGAGAAATCAGACAAGAAAAAGAAAAAGGATCCAAACTGGAAAGGAAGAAGGAAAACTGTCACTGATTGCAGATGACATGATACTGAATATAGAAAACCTAAAGACTCCACCAAAAAACTATTAGAACTAATAAATGAATTCAATAAAGTTGCAGGATACAAAATTAATGTGTTGAACTTCTATACACTAATAACTATCAGAAAGAAAAATTTGAAAACCAGTCCCCTTTACATCAAAAAGAAAGAAAAAAAATACACAGGAATAAATCTAACCAAGAGGGTGAAAGACCTGTACTCTGAAAACTATAACAAATTGATGAAACAAATTGAAGATTACACAGATGGAAAGATATACTGTCCTTGTGGATTGAAATAATTAACATTGTTAAAATGCATACTATCCAAGGCAATCTACAGATTCAACACCATTTCTATGAAAATATCAATGGCATTTTTCACAGAACAAATAATCCTAAAATTTCTATGGAACCACAAAAGAGTCCAAATAGCCAAAGCAATCTTAAGAAAGAAAAACAGGGCTTCCCTGGTGGCGCAGTGGTTGAGAGTCCGCCTGCCGATGCAGGGGACACGGGTTCGTGCCCTGGTCTGGGAGGATCCCACATGCCGCGGAGCGGCTAGGCCCGTGAGCCATGGCTGCTGAGCCTGTGCGTCCGGAGCCTGTGCTCCGCAACGGGAGAGGCCACAACAGTGAGAGGCCCGCGTACCACAAAAAAAGAAAGAAAAACAAATCTGGTGGTAACATGCGTCCTGATTTCAAACTATATTACAAAGCTACAGTTATCAAAACAGTATGGTTCTGGCACTAAAAGAGACACATATATAAATGGAACAAAGTAGAAAGTCCAGAAATAAACCCATATTTATATGGTCAATTAATCTATAACAAAGGAGGCAAGAATATACAATGGGAAAAAAAACCAGCCTCTTTAATAAATGGTGTTGGGAAAACAGGACAGCTACATGCAAAAGAATGAACTAGACCAGTTTCTCATACCATATACAAAAAATAAACCCAGAATGGATTAAAGTCTTAAATGTAAGACTTGACACCGTAAATTTCTGGAAGGAAATATAGGCAGTATGTTTTTTGATGTTGATCTTAGTGATATTTTTCTGGATCTGTCTCCTTGGGCAAGGGCAACAAAAGCACAAATAAACAAATGGGACTACATCAAACTAAAAAGCTTTTGCACAGTGAAGGAAACCATCAACAAAATGAAAAGTCAGTCTAATGAATGAGAGAATATATTTGCAATCGACATGTCCAATAAGGCATTAATACGCAAAACATATAAAGAACTTATATACTTTTGACATAAATTGCAGCACTTTTTTGATCTATCTCCTAAAGCAAAGGGAACAAAAGCAAAAATAAACAAATGAGATCTAATTAAGCTTAAAAGCTTTCGCACAGCAAAGGAAACCATCGACAAAATGAAAAGATAACCTACTTCATGGGAGAAGATATTTGCAAGTGATATGACCAATAGGGATTAATATACATACATAACATACATACATAAATAACTTATACAACTCAGCATCAAAAATGAAAAAAAAAGCAACCTTATTAAAAAGAACTGAATAGCCATTTTTCCAAAGAGGAAATACAGATGGCCAACAGGCACATGAAAAATGCTTAACTTCGTTAATCATCAGGGAAATGCAAATCAAAACCACAATGAAATATCACCTCACATCTGTCAGAACGGCTATCATCAAAAAGACAAGAAATAACAAGTGTTGGTGAAGATGTGGAGGAAAGGGAACTCTCGTACACTGTTGACGGGATTGCCAATTGATGCAGCCACTATGGAAAACAGTATGGAGGCTCCTCAAAAAATTAAAAATAGAACTACCATATGACCCAGTAATGTCACCTCTGAGTACTTACCTGAGGAAAACAAACACACTAATTTGAAAAGATGTATGCACTCTTATTCACTGCGGCATTATTTACAATAGCCAAGATATGGAAACAACCTAAGTGTCGATGGCTGAATGGATAAAGAAGATGTGGTATATGTATATAAAGAATACTACTTAAAAAAGAAGGAAATTTTGCCATTTATAAAAACATGCATGGAACTTGAGGGCATTATGCAAACTAAAATAAGTCAGACCGAGAAAGACAAATACTATATGTTATCACTTACATGTTGAATCTAAAAAATAAAACAAACAAATAAATATAACAAAACAGAAACAGACTCATGGATACAGAGAACAAACTAGTGGTTATCAGTGAGGAAAGGGAAAAGGGGAGGGGCAAGATATGGGTAGAGGATTAAGAGGTACAAGCTACTATGAATAAAATAAATAAAATAAGGGTACACTGCAGGGATATTGACAGGGGATAGAGTCAATATTTTATAATAACTTTAAATGGAGCATAATCTATAAAAATATTGAATCACGATGTTGTACACCTGAAACTAATATAACATTATACAACTCTCTCTCTTAAATTAATTAATTTTTAAAAAGAGCAGGCTAGGTCCTTCCCACTCACACTGCCCCAAGTCTCAAGCCTGGATAGCACTGAAGGAAGAAGAGAAGATGAGGATGATTTTTTAAACTAGAAAAACTCATTATAACAAAAGGGAATAGGAAATTATGGAATCTGCTACGCATTGGCTAAGAGAGATTTGACACACATCATTGGGAAGCATAACTGGGGGCACAGTGGCTAGAGGGAAATTCCTTTGATGTTTGTAACTCAGCAAGTTGGTATGCTTCCATAAACCTAAAACACAGGCACACACACGTGTATATCTATATATATATAATATATGTAATATATATATAATGTATATATAAAATATATAATTTATATATATTATATATATACATACATAATCTGGACAAAGCAAAATACAACAAAAAGCAACTTAACTTTTTCAACATCCCCTACCATTTTTCCCTGATCTTGTGACCCACCCTTCCCAACACCTGTGAAAGCTCATGCAGTTTTCATCATTTCTCTACTCACTTTCACATATAACAATATCCAGTCTAGCCTCACACAATGTCTCATGTAATTTAAAGTTTCTCTCCTCCCTGCAGCTCACACCTGCCTCCAGCTGGGAAACCTGGATGAGGAAGGACATAGCGGTTACAAGGTCAGTTTCTTCACTCTGACTTGCTACCTTGATCTCATTCTCCCTCACTTTCTAAATGCTGTTTAGGACCCTATAAAGAGATTAGAGGGTTGGTGGCTTTATGTGTCAACTTAGCTAAGTGGAAAGCCAATTTCCAAAATTCGTGTGAGGTTGGAGAGCTATAAGAGAAACGTACATGAGATACATTGGGTCGGCCAAAAGTTCATTCAGGTTTTTCCATAACATCGTAAGGAAAACCCAAACAAACTTTTTGGCCACCCCAATAAAAGGCTGCAGTAAAGCATCGACCAATTTTCGTTCCTTGAAGTTTGGGCACAGGGGACTATGGCAGCTTGCACACATTGTCACTGCAGCTCACCTTGTTGGTGTGAAGCAGAACCAGGGCCTGCAGCTCCTCTAGCTCCCTGGATTTCTTCCTTCAGCTTGTCTAAGTCCTGAATAAGAAGCATTCACAGCTCCATGGCAAATTTTCTCCAAATGTTCTGTGTCCCTATCTTTGTCTTTGGTTTTCTCCAAACATGCAGAATTCTTCAGGTTGAAGGGTGTCTACATGAAAACGCACAGCTATTCTCAAAGGATTTTTAAAACCTACATATAATTGGCCATAAAGCATCCCAGAACCCTCTGGAATAAATGTTAATAAGCATAATGTAAGTAGAATTGATGGTCTCGAGTATGTACCTTTCTATACTGATTTTTAGGAATGATAGTGGGGAAGCACAAACTTCCTTCAACAGTTACCACACAATCATGATTAATGTGAACAATAATAGCTATCAATGATTGATCAATTATTCAAGCTAGACATGGTTTTACCATTTAACTCTTACTACCAACAGCATTCTGTGAGAGGTACTTTTAATATCTGCACCCGACAGATGAAGAAACAGGATCAGGACAGTTTAATGACTTTCCCAAGAGTCCCCAGATGGTAAATGATGGATCCTGCTCTTGCCCTGACTCCAGAATCCACACTCTTATCTGCGTTTTATGCCTCAAACCCCATCTCGCTGGCAGACAAGAGTAAAAACAGTATTGGCTATCATTCATTAAGCCCTGCTGATTATGCCTTATCATGCTTGGTGCTTACAGATGTATGCAGTGTTAATTTATATCACACTAGCATACAAGAAATGCCGTATCATTTTGTTTGTCTAAATCAAGTGAAATCTACCTAGGAGCCCCCAATGGACAGAGTGGCAGGAAGCTCAACAGCAGTTATTATTGGGGAGTCCTCCTCTTCTCTAATGCTGTACATGTGCCTTATCATACTTCTTGGTCTAGAACATTGGGGGACGGGCCCTCTAGTCTTCACTCTGTCTGTGTCATCCCTAAACTGTGCTGACCTCCCTAGGGGCCATTTCCAAGCCTCTGCCATCTCCAGAAGCCCCCAAATCCTTTTCTTCTCCAAGTCAGAGAAATACCCAGTGCCAGTGTATAAGCCAGTGTTTAGAATCATCCTTCTGGGGCTAGTGCTTAAGAACAATAGCTTTCCACTTTAAGGATCTCTGAGAGAAGAAGCTTCAGGGTGTTGGACACACCAAGGGACTCTTCAGTCAACCATGGACAGAGAAAGGAAAAAAAATATGTGTTGAGAGCAGCTACACTGTGCCAGACACTTTGCCATATCTTGTTCCATTTCCCCTACAACTGCAAGGTAGAAATTATTATAATTGGTTTTTAAGATGAAAAGACAAATGATCAAAGAAAACTCCCCAAATCATACAGCTATTTCATTCTTGGGAGATGGCCTGGGGAAATCTTGTAGCTCGTCTTAATAATAATTACCATTTCTTGAGTTCTCACTCTGTACCAAGGCATTGCACCAAGCACTTTATATCCGCTGGTTCCCATAACAACTCTATAACTTATTTCTTTATCTCAACCTAAGTTATGAGAATCACTGGAGCTGAGAGAGGCCAAGTTATTTGCCCAAGGTTGTCACACATCTGGGGCATGTTGGAGCCTGGATGTGAAGCTCCTGTATTAAATCCAAAGTCTGATTTTTCCCCAGTGCACATCACAGCTTTCCTCAAGCCTTTAACATGGAGGTGCAGCCCCAGTGGGGCTGGGGCATTGTGGGAGGGGTGAATGGATAAAGTAAGCAGGGAGGAAGAGCAAGGAGAACTGACTGGTGTCCTGATGCTCTCTCGGCCTTCCCACTGAGTATCTCACAGGAGTGAATCACAGAACAAAAGGGCACAGGCCTTGCTTACATGTTTCACAAACCACTCACTGCAGAATGAGAAAAATTATTAGTCATCTGTGAGCTTTGTGACGCTGGTGGCTTAGTCATTCAATAAGTATTCTAGATCACGTATTCCTAATCCTCTAAGTAGAGCCTCAGTCCACCTATAGAATCCTTAAACAAGCACCAACTTCTCAGATTCCCCTGGGGCAGGGGGTGGCTGCAGACACACTCTGCAGAAGCTGTGCGTTCTTCTTATTAAAAGATGAAAACATTTTGGTCAATAGCATTGTGAGAAGTTGCTCAGCAGAATGCGCAGAATTACCTTCTCTGTTTTCAACAAAGTTCCTTTCCGGAAAGACAGATACTCCAATCAGTTTTAAGTCTCCCTTAGGGCACAGGAATTTCAATCTCAGCTATGTTTACTTGAGATTTATGAGAGATCCTATATATGTGAAAGAGATAGGAGAAGAAAATACAACGGCATATAAATGGGTAAGGATACCCAGAAAAGCACTGGAGTTGATAGAAGACAGAAAAGCACATATAACCTTTAATCTGGTAGCACCACTCCTGGAAATTCATCTTATAGATATCATTAAAACTGTCCAAAAAACTTTAAGCACATAGATACTCATCAAAATGTTACTTATCAACATCAAAACCTGCATATGAAACTCCACCACCTGCATATGAAACTCCAAGGCCTTGTTTAGGTAAAGTGTGCTATGTACAATCAGTGAATTATAGCCTTTAAAGTATATGTTTTTAAAGGCCTTATAACATGTAAAGAAAAATAAAGTTACTGAACAACCCCATCTTTTGAAGGGAAGGAAAAAAAGACTGAAAGGAAATAGACCCAATGTGCACAGTAGTTGCTTTGGAAAGTGACTCAAAGGTCAACTCTTTTTCTTTCTCTTTTTGGGCATTTTCCAAAATGTTTATAAAGAGCATATAGTGCCCTTACAATGGAGAAAAACAATAAAAAACACCAATGTATTATTTGATTGATTATTCTTATTAACTCAGTTCTACCTATAATTAATCCATATTACAGTTGGTGACAGCAATAATCCAAGTGTTTAAGAATGAACCCTGCTGGCATAGCTTGGTATTCCAAGCCTCGCTTCAACTTATCAAGTCTACCTACCAATCCAAACTTCTCTCTTGTTATGGTCCAAAGGACAATGACACAGAAGTCTTTGCAGAACCTGACCTGGCCTTTCTGTCTCCCTGTTTTTGCTGTACCAATTCCTCTGGCCAATGTGCCTCACCTCCTTTACACCATCTCTCTCTGGCAGCTAATATCAAAGAGCTCGGCCCAAACATCATGCCTTCATGAGTGATCTAAGGCATCTAATTGTGCCAGCTAGCTCAGTGCCTGGCACATAGAAATCACTTGGTTATTGGATTAAAACAGGTACTATTTGTGATGATAGCAGACTCTGGCAGATAAGAACCTGTTGCTATATGATTTTAGATAACTTGTCTCCATAAGAAAGCACAAATTGAGAAGGTAGTCATAAAAGAAAACATTCTTCCTACATAGGAGAAGAGCTTTATCAACTTTGATCAGAAAGAGGCTTTGGAAAACCACCTGCAGGCAACACTGGAAATCTTCCCCTACAGAGCAAAGAACAGCAGAAAATAATGTGGACATTTTCCTCATCCTCTCCCTCCCCTATCTCAAAAGGAGGATTTGGCTGTGTTTTAAAATGGGCTTTTGCAGTTTTTCAAGAATCAGCTAGATACCAATGCATCCCCACAGCTGAATAAGCACAATTACGATGAAAGATATATCCTGGGGGCAGCATAAACTGTGATCCAGCTACCCCTCAAGTTGTGTAACTTCTCTTGTTTGCTGAGAACAGAGGAGGGAACAGAATGTCCCCGTATCCTACATCATGCAGGGTTAGCAGCCTCAAAGTTCATTTTAAAAGGAGAGCCACGATGCCTAGGAACCTTCCTGAATTTCATCTGGATCTTATTTACTCAGAAAAGCCATGATTCTAATGATAGCGAAGATTCTTTGGCTCAGCTTTTATAGAGAAACCAGCCTGATCCACAGGCAAACAAAGAAATCCTTTTCTTTCAATCTGCAAAACTAGATGCAGCTCTTTAGCATAAAGTAGTCACTCAAACAAACAAAATAAAATATTATACCTGCTGTATCATCTTATTGTTAGATGGTTCTAAGGGAAGGGTGCTTAATGGAATAATATTTCGAGGAGAGAGCCAGGAGAAGTTGAGCATAGCATTTGTAGAATATCTTTTGGTTCAGTGCAAAGCAGGATGCTTGACAAATTTTCTTCCACATCTATTAAATTATACATTCATTTAGCAAACACTCAACAGCAAACTACTTTTCATTTGCTTTTTCATTTATTCATTCAATAAACATTCACTGAGCACAGAATGGACACCATGTATTGTCCTGTGTGTTATGAAGAATATAAATAGTAAATGGGAACACTTGTTGAGTGATTACAATATGCCAGGAATCAGCTAAGATCACACAGCTGGTCAATAGAAACTCTCAGTTTGTGTCTAGGATCCTGACCTACAAGCCATAGCCCCTGACCATATGCCATATTGCCTTCCAAAGATGTTAGATATCCAGATGTTAAGATGCAAGTCCTGACCTCAAGAAGCTTAGATTTTAGGAAAGCTGAGTTCTATAAGTGCTTTAAGAGAGACTCAGGAAGAACTACCAGGAACACGTGGAGAAAGAAGAAACTACTTCTTTACTGGAGAAAGAGAGAAGTCTCCTTAGAAATAGTGGAATTTGAGGTTACTCTTAATGGATACGTAGAATTTGAATAAGCAACACTGAGAAAAGGTATTCTAAGCTAAGGGAACATCATCAGCAAATTACAAAGGAAGGAAAACAGGAGATGTGGAAGAGGGCTCGTTGCTCAGTTTGCTTGGAGCATCAATGCCTGTGAAGAGCGATATGTGGGGAAAGAGCAGGAGGTTAAGGCAAGTGTGTATGTGAAATATGCCTTTTCTGGGTATCTTCCCAGATAACATTCATTCTGCTAAAATATATTCTGCAAGCAGTTATTGACCCCTACTGATGGTATTTGCTTCTTTAGGATGAGTAATAAGGTATTACTCTAAAAATTCCATGAGAAAGTTTTCCATTTTAAAAGTTAGCTAACAGACTCAAGCAAGACAGTTATGCTGGAGTTTCTAAGTCCTTCTGTCCATTCTGGGAACCTGTTAATATGATAACAGTTCTGCAAGTCTGGACAAGAAATCTGAGGAAAGGCTCCTCTTTCACTGAAAAATTTGCCTACAGGGTCTGGCCCAGTGGAAGTAACTGTTGGGTTCCTTGCCAGAACAGAGAAGGAAAATTGTGCTGTCCACACCTAATATCCAGTCTACTGCCTCTTGCTTTGTGCTCATCAAGCAACGTTCAGAGACCAATTTGACCCTCCTGGAGCATCTGTGTTGGACAGGGGAAACATGCTCAGAGAATCAGTGTTTTCTTTTATCAGTACACATGAGAGAATTGTCCTTTGAGTTTGTTCAGCATGGGTCAGTCCCCTCCTGGCACCATTCTATCCAATCTTTGCTCCATCTTAAAGGGAGGGAAGCAGACTTTATATGGGGAAGGAATGCACATTCAGTTATATGATCAATAATTATGTTCACTCTGTATAAGAGAAGACTAAAGAGGGGAGGGGGCAAGAGGTATCTTCAAATGTTTAAAATATGATCGTATGTAAAGAAGGAGTCTATGTGACTCTAAGAGACAGAACTTCAGCTAATAGGTGGACTGAAATTTGGATGCATTATGTACTAGGCATTGATAAATAATTATATATGCAATCTTATCTAATTACTACAAAAACTCTACACTATTATGGGTATTAATATTCTCATTATTTTCAACTAAAACTTCACATTATTCAGGAGTCTCAGAAAGATTGAGAAACTCACCTGAGGTCCCACAGATAACAGGTGATGGAGTTGGAACTCAAACCCATATCAGCCTAACTCTGTCCTCCAGCTCCCCAGGTTGTGCCCTCACTATAACATGCCTTAAGGCTCTTTTCTGTAAATTACGATGGGGAAGAAACAGGAAGGAACTACAGAGAGGCAAAGTTTAGATCAACATAAGTAACTCTGTCACACTTAACTGAATGCCTTTGGGCAGGAATATGTCCACTCTCTAGATCTTAGATTCCCTTTCCAATAATCAGAGTAGTACACATGAGCCCATTACATCGTTTCTTGCAGGAGCTCTTCATAATCTATAAGATGCTCTTGAATAGAGACCTACCTTCCTAGTAGTTCTCCATGATCTGTAAACATACCCTACTGGATAAACAGAGAAAACTTGAGTAGCTCTGCATATCTGCAAGACCCTACTGGGATAAACAGAATCCTCTCTACAAGGCATTCAAACATCTTCATGATCCAGCTCCTTCCCATCTCTCCTCACTCACCTTCCACCCATTCTAGACACTTATCTTCTCTCCCAACTCCCCCAGATCACTCACTAGTCTCTAAATGCAGGGCCACACCTCTCAGGCTTCAGACATCTTACTCCCTCCACTTGGATAAAACTAGGCAGTTGGCCTTCCTACAAGCTGATATTCCTTTCTTTTTTTTTCCTTTAAATATTTTCAGGTGAAGTTTTATTTTTATTTTTTTTAATTAATTTATTTAATTTATTTATTTTCGGCTGTGTTGGGTCTTCGTTGCCGCACGGGCTTTCTCTAGTTGCGGCGAGCGGGGACTACTCTTCGTTGCAGTGCGTGCGCTTCTCATTGCGGTGGCTTCTCTTGTTGCAGAGCACAGGCTCTAAGCGCATGGGCTTCAGTAGTTGTGGCAGATGGGCTCGGTAGTTGTTGCACAGGGGCTTAGCTGCTCCTCAGCATGGGGGATCTTCCCGGACCAGGGTTCGAACCCGTGTCCCCTGCATTGGCAGGCAGATTCTTAACTACTGCGCCACCAGGGAAGCCCCAAGCTGATATTCTTAAACATTTTTCAATATTTACTGGCATCGGTGGAGAGAAAATACTTTTCTATCAATTAAGATGTTAAGTACATTCTTCTTTAGGTCAGTTAATAATGTATCACTTACCACTTCACCTTCTTCTTTAAACTCCTTTAAAACAAAATGCCACTCCTGTAAGTATATGAGTGAGTGACCAAGGTGCATTTACTCAAAATTTCATAGAGAAGATGGAGGAGGGCATTTACATCGCACAGAACGTAGCATGTTATGGGAAACAGCACCATGCTACAAGTCTTGGCTTAGAGGCATCTTTTCTTAGCCACAGTAGGACTGGGTCTTCTCCCGGCTCTTCCCCGTCCCCATTCCCAATACAACAGCTCCCCAAATCATGTACCCCCTTCTACAACAATGATGAAAATTATGTTTATAAGTAGCAAAGAGGAACTCTAATTTTTCATAATATATTAAATTCAAAATAAGGGTTTTATCATAAAGAGGGAGACCAAGTTACTTTCCTCCAAACAAAGCAGGAACCACAGGTAGACATATAAGTCAATCGGCACCTTATTCCAATTTACTCTACAGATATTTTGTGCCCGTCATATAGAGTAGGGCCCTGCTTAGTTGCCCTGTATCTTTATCCAGATCCGTGCTGGCAAACTCCTGCACACTACAAGATTTAGTTGAATGAAGCATTGCCTCTCTGTGAAGCCTGGCCTGACTCTACCCATCCTCAACCACCCTCCAGTCTCCCTTTGATGTTCTCCCAATTTCATGTAGGCTTCAGTACCACAGTTATTTATAGCACCTACCAATATTGAGGCATTTATCAATTTATTGGTCGGTCTGCCTCAGCTAGACTGTGAAATCCTAGGACAAAGATTTTGTCTAATTCAGCTATGATTCTGCATAGTCCTAAAATAGAGAATAAAATAGGGCTTGTTTGAAAAAAATGTTTGCTATATTAAATTGAACAATTAACTCTCTGCCAACTGCTATTTAGATAGATGTATACATACATGCACAAATATATACATGTATATATACATACATATATGTGTATACACACACACACACACACACACACACAATCTTGATTCTAGGCCAAGTTGAGAGCAAATTGACTTTGACGGCAAAGCCTGACCAGTATTTCCCTCTTTTAACCCAGGAAAAAAGAAGCTGTCTTGACCCAGTCCCAAGAACGGAATTCTCGTAGGTGGGAGAAATATGATGGCGAGAAAACAGGAGGTGATTTGTAAGGGAAAACGAAGCACGCGGCAAGTTAGATTCCCCCAGGTTCCTAAACTGGTAGTTAATTGAATCCAGTGTTCCAAGACCTTAATTTCAAACAAGGTCTTTGGGAAAAACAGTCAGTTGTTCTCCCTCAGGCAAAATGAAAGAGCTTTTCCTTAACTCGGAGACCTAACAAAGCTCCCAACTCCTGCCTTAATCCTTGTGCACCCGGGGTAAGGCTGCATCCTCGGGAACTTTTGAAAGCAAGCCCTGAGCTTCACTTCCTCTTGCTGCTCCTGCACCCCAGCTTATCTGCAAACCCCTATAAGTATTCTTTAATTCAAAGCTCTCTGCATAAAAACAACAGACTTCCAGGATGCGAGTCCTTGCCAACCTGGCCCAGGCCATATGTGGCCCCAAGATCTTGATTTGGAGCCAAGGTCCAGACTGAATCTCTCCATCTCTATAGCAATTTGCTTTGTCCTTTATTATCATTCCCTTGTTCCCTCTTGCAGTAGACTGACCTCATTCATTCATTCATTCCTTTGAAAGTAAATATTTATTGAATGTTTACTATGTGTTAGGGCTGAAGAGACACAGAATAATAATAACAGCTGACATTTATTGAATTTATTATGCCCTGTAACAAAAAAAATAGGTAAAAAGAAAACACAATTGCTATTATTCTCCATCTCATTTAATTCTCACAAAAGTCCTGCGGGGTAGGGACTAGTAGGCTTGCTACTTTAGAAATGAGGAAACAAGAAACAGAGAGAGTGACTGACTTGCTGAATCAGTTTAGAATAATTTTATCTGACAGTAACAGAAAAATCAACTCAGTGTGTTTTAAACAATGAGGGAACCATATTATCTAACACAACAGGAAAAACAGAATGAAGCAACTCCAAGACTGGTGAATTCTGTAACTTCATACCTGGGTTATTTGTAACCTTTCACTCTGCCAGCCCCTTAGTCATCAGGTAGGGTCTCCTCAGAGCTGCAGCAAAGTTTCAATGATTCATCCAGACACAATAATCCAGTGATGATACTGAGAGCACATCCTTTCTTAGCTTCTGTTAGTTTCCTGGAGCTTCTATAAGTAAGTACTGCATACCAGGTAACTTAAAACAACAGAAACATATTCTCTCACTATTCTGGAAGCCAAGAGTCTGAAATCAAGGTGTCAGCAGGGCCATGCTTTCTCGGAAGGCTCTAGAAAAGGATATTTTCTTGCCTCTTTCTGACTTCTGGTGGTTGCCAGCAATCCTTGGTTCTCATTGGCTGGTAGACACATCACTCTAATCTTTGCCCCTGAGAGACCGTTTTCCCTGTGTGTGTGTTCCTCCGTCTCTTTTCCCCTTCTTATAAGGACGCTAGTCATGTTGGATTTAGGGCCCATCCCATTCAGTATGACCTCATCTTAACTTGATTACATCTGCAAAGACCCTATTTCCAAATAAGGTCACATTCTCAGGTATGGGGGCTAGGAGGACAAAATCCAACCCACAGCAGTGTTTTATTTTAAGAGCTAGAAAACCTTTCCTGAAAGCCCACTTGTCAACTTCTTATATCTCATTGCTCAGAATTGCTTCATATGCCCAAACCTAAGCCAATCACTACCAAAGGGAATGGTCACCACCGTGATCAGCTTAGACCAATCAGGACCTACCCTAGAGCATGGGAAAGGGACCAATCTCCCCCAAAGCAGCATGTGGCTAGAAGAGGAGAGTAAATACCTGAACATCACTGAGGAAGAAACAAGTGAAAATTGGCGAAGTTGATGTCTCTAGGAAAAACAACCAGCAGTGTCTGCTATACTTGCCCATGGCTCCACATGAATATCTGATCCCAGAACCTAAAGTCTATGAGCTTTCAAACCTCCATTTGAACACCTGCTATAGCACCATTCCTTACATTCTGCAAGGCTCTGTGCTGTGGGGTTTATAGATATCTTCTCCTTTAACCCATATCACTATCCAATGAGGTATACACCACCATTATCCCTATTTTAGAGATGATAAACTGAGTCATCAAGCCCAAGGATGCACAGCCCTTGGTAGTACATGTTTATGAAATGTAGCAGTCCATGAGAAATTCAAAGCCAAAAACCACATTGAACTCATTTTGTTAAACCCCTCACCCAGTACCATGCCTGAGATAGAAAAAATGTTTGGTAAATGTTTGCTGCATGAAGATCCGGCCGTTCCCTCCCAGAAAATCCTTTGTTAATTTTCAAGAGGATATTTGAATTTTAATTTCTGCAAAGCATTCATTTCTCATTCATCAGGTCCACCACGATACCTAAGAAACTCTTACTTGCACACCTAAATGGAACGTTGTTCTTTTGATCAGTGGAAATTAATGTTTGAGTTGAGGTCCTTTGCTCCTCCTGACTTGTCTGAGCCTTTAAAAATGTCCCCTGCCTCATAGATGTGCAGTCAGTTGTTTTTCTTGGGGAAGGAACGGCCACTATGTAATTCATCTCCCAAATTCCTTATGATGAGTGCTGTAACTGGAAAGCCATGTGTTCCATGATCAGGGACGAGGCAGGAAAGCATAGAGGGCAAAACCTGAAAGGAAAGCTTCAGATGATTCTTTTGTCAAGGAAGTTGAGAGAATGAGCACTGGTCTTAGACAGACTGGATCATTTCATAGTTCAGCAGCTAATTAGCCTGGCTCATGACCTTGGGCAAGTCACTTTCTTCTTCAGGGCTCAGTTCCCTCATTCTACAGAACGAAGGGGTTAAACTTGATTATGTTTAAGTTCTCTTTAGCCATGACATTCAAAGCTTGGAAATCATGTCTCCCTAGGTTTACTGTGAGCATTTCAACTCTGCTTCTCCCTCTACCTTTCTTCCTAGGTCTATTTGTTGATTCATGGATCTGTATGGTGACAATGACGTGAAGGATAATAAGTTAAAATTAGGTTTCCACTGAGCAGCTTGGTTTAAAATTGCTTTCATGTTCACTATCTTAGCCCTGTGAAGGTACTGATTTCCCATTTTTTTTAAATCAATAACTTGGAAAATAATAGGGCTTGCCAAAAGTTATTCAGCTAATAAGTAACAAATCCAGACCTGCAGTCATGTGTTTAGCTACCAGTTAGTACCCTAGAGTATGACTCCTCAGCACACAGAATCTCACTGCACACAGGACACCCCTGCCTCACCAATGCTGGGAAAACCCTGACTCAGCATTTATCCTGAGGAGATAAAATAGTGTACATAAAATCACTAACTTGGATCACAAATGCCTTTGCAATCTTAGAATTAAGCTGTAACTCATCCACAAGGAATCCAGTACAAGGAAAAACTGTCTAAAAGCAAAGTTGTCTAAAAGACAATGAGTTGCTTTGTGAGATAGTGAGCTGCCTATCACAGACAATATTCAAGCATAGGATAAATAAATTCCTGATGGGACAACAGGAATCAGACTTTGGTTAAAAAATTGTATTCAATCTTCTGTGAGATGTCATTTGCACTGAGATGATTTGGAGACTGTTCTGAGCCTGCCTGGAGATTTTTTTCTGATAAAAGTAAATAAATCTATATCCAGGTAATGAACAGTTGGAATTTGAAACTGAAAGCACAACACCATTTACATTAACACCAAAAATATACTGAATTCTTAAGTACACATCCAACAAAGTATGTATAAGATCTATATGAGGAAAACCACAAAACCCTGATAAAAGAAATCATGAGAATCTAAATATATGGAGAGATATTCCATATTCATGCATAGGAGGACTCAATATTGTCAATATGTCAGTTTTTCCCAACTTGATCTACAGATTCAACATAATCCAATCAAAATCTCAGCAAGTTATTTTATAGGTATCAACAAACTGATTCTAAAATTTATGTGGAAAGGTAGAAGATTCAGAATAGCCACCTTTGTTCTTCTTCAACGAGAATTCTTAGAGCAGTGAAACTACTCTATATATGACACTAAAATAGTGGATACATGAAAATACGTATTTGTCAAAACCCATAGAATGTACAACATCAAGAATAAATCCTAATGTAAACTGTGGACTTGAGTTAATAATAAATTATCAATATTGGTTCCTTAATTTTAACAAATGCACCACGCTAATGCAAGATAATTCTAGGGGAAACTGAATAGAACCAGGAGAGGGAGAAGGTACTTTATGTGTGCTGGGATGTTCTAGCTGAAACTGCATGCAAACATGTTGTGAAATCTTGACAGTTAGAAACATGCCTCTGACATTTGAAAACTGCCAGTAATTCTTCTGCTTCTTTGGAGATGGAGGCTCAAATTCTCCATGAGGGAAGATAATGCCTTTGTTTAGGGAAAAATACAGGGCATTTTAATTAGACAAAGGTAAAGTAAGATCCTCTTCTGAAATAAAAATGAGAAAACAGTTACATCTGTGAAACATGTTTTGGGGCCAAAGTTTTAGAAGGAGGCTTGGTGATTCTCCCTCAAGGCCTCCAGATGGTTGAGGGTGGGGCTCAGGTTAGGAGACATCCACCTATTCAGGGCTCTCCCTCTCAAGGCTCAGGAGAGCACAGCAGCGCAGGGTTCCTCTACGGAGAAACTTGGGCTTAGGCCGTACCTCATAATATTCACCTGTATTGTAATTTCTTTCTTATTTCACAAGCTTTCAGTTAATGTTCTAGAACTTGCACTCTAGAGAATGAAAGGACAGACCTAGCTTGTGTTTACGGAAAAGCAATATTGAGGGAGTTGCAGCTTCAAGGAAAGGCAGACTTGAGTAAACCAGAGGCAACCTGAAAATACTCACAATCCCAGGAAGGCAGGGCAGTTTGTGTTTGATTAAAGGCACAGACAAGAAGGGGTTTGCGGGTCCTGAAAAGGGAGAGAATGCTGCATGATGGAAGGATCAAGGAAGACAGACTGGTTGCACACTGAAATATGTACGATTGGGAAGCTGGGGGCAGAGAAGGCTTTCCTGGCAGAGTCCCCATGTGAGCAAAAGTGTCACAGTGACCCATTTCATAAAAAGTAACTTCCTTCTGAAAACATCATTGGATACATTTTTCCTGCCAATTTGGTAGCAAAGATAATGCCTCCTTGTGAAAATTTTGGAACCAGTTTGTCAGCCAGAAGATGACCGCCCCCACACCACACACACACACACACACACACACACACACACACACACACACACACACACGTGCTGAGTAGTCACTCAAGGAGTCGCAGAGTATGATCAGCTCACTCTGAAGTTATTTTTTCTTCACAGGCTTGAACGCAAAATTGTGCTTTCATATTTCTTTCAATCCAGGTCCTATGGATCTGCTTAATAAGATTCAGATTTTCATTTTTTTCCATCTCGGAAACTGAAGAAAGAGAAGTCTCCAGGGGTTAGCCCTGCTTGAATTCTCAGCAGACTTGACAATGGAAAAGTTCAAACTTTATTGCCTCCAGTCATTCTCTAAAACAAACAAAACCAAAGCAAGCCTCGTAGGTTCTTTCATGACTTACATGACTAAAATCCTCTCCCTCTCATTTTCCCTGGTTTAATTTTTCTTTTCCTCCCTCCTCCACATATTCTTCAAAAACATGTGAGTCATGCAAACACTTGGAACTCGACTGACAATTCCCCATTTATCAGTGTGAAATGTCAGTAAGCAAATTAAGCAAAAGTTCTGGCTGGGGAGATAACTGGAGGTGACGAGCTGCAGGAGCTGCTTTTTCAGATCTAGTTTCCCCGGGGGAGAGAGGACAGGAAGGAGACTGAGACCAGAGAGAGAGGCAATTGTCAAGGACAAAACTCAGGGCTAAGGTTGGCCAGAAGACAACATGAGGAGAGGCAGGAAGTTGCAGCAAAGCCAAAGCCGTCAGCACTCCCATGAGGCATGCAAGACCTTGGTGGTGGAGGGAGGAGAGTGGATGAGATGAGACAGGCAGTCACCCTGGGGACTGATCCAGAAAAGGTGTTGCCCTGTGCAGTCTTTGCAATGCAGTTAACCAACCTCCACACACCTACAACCTCTTCCCCAAGCACCCCCATCACTTCTTTGCCTTAACTGAGAATTGGCTTTCCCCGGTAACATGATTTCCTTGCAGTCATCTCAGATGGAACCTGCCCATTCTTAACATGTCCCTACATATTCCTCAGAGTTGTGGTCAGCATGCTAGCTCCCAGTGCTACCACCAGCTGCATATGTACTTATGCCAAAGTCCCCCCTCCTCTTGAAGCTCAGGTCTTCCAGCTACCTCAGTCTCTGCCCCCACCATACTGTCCCTAACCACCACTTGGACATTACTCATTCGCCAGTGCTCTAAATGATGTTCTGATGGTGATGGTGGTATCCAGCCTATAGACTCCCCTTCATCCCAGGTCACTTCCACATTCACAATGATCGCCTGTATGATCACCAGACTTCTCAGGTCCATGGCTCCCTCATCTCAAAATCTCTCCTCCCCTCTCCATGCAGCACTCACTTCCATTCATCATTCCACAAACAATAACCAGCATCTACCATTCACTGTGCACTGGGCATGGTGTTGAGGATACCGAAGTGAATACAGTCCCTGCCTTCAAGGAGCTTTTGAGGAGAGAATCACATAGGAGAAGGACACATAGGAACTCAGTCTGGTAGGAGGGATGCAGCAACAGGGCCCCTCTCCACAGAAGGGCAGGACTTACAGTGTTGAGATGGAGGATAACTCACCTGGGCTCTAGCAGGAACCCATCAGTGGACCCCATCAGAGGAGTCCAACTCCAGTAGAAGTTGGGGGAGATTAGTATTAGCTACAGAGAGTCTCACAAACACTGTTCAGGTTAAGTTTTCCAATGAGGATAAAAGCTGAAATCAATGCAGAAGCCCAATCATAAGCACAGGATCTTATTTATCTGTATAATCTGGCATCAAATACCATGCTAGCTCATGGCAGGTGCTCAATAAATGTTTTTGAGACAGAACTCATTTATGATGAACATAATAAGCATGACAAGGGCTTAAGAGGAAAGCTACAGAACAATCTACAGAGCACCAAGCAGACAGACTGGATACCTAAGCAAGACCAGTTCTAGATCCTACTTACCATTGTGGATGGGACTCCTAAAGTACTCCAGAATTTGGTTTTCATCCTGGTTGAGACTACAGGTGGGAAGTGGTCAGCATCAGAAGCTGAATAGGCTCAGGACCATCAGGGCTAACTCAGAGTCACCCTAGCTCAGAAGCAGTATGTGGCACCAAGAGGAACCCGAAACAGAAGCAAATCCACCTTCTGACTGAAGCCTCTTCTACGCTTTTTGTTGTAGTGGGAAGGAACCAGCTTACTGTAACATGGACCACCAGACTCTAGAGCACAAACTCCCAACCTAGGTCCCCAGCAGAGTCCCCTGACCCACAGGAGTCTTCAAAGCTGACCAGGGGATTCACAGGGCACTTCTATTATCCTTAGAATCTTAATACAATTTAAAGCTGTACAAGTTAATCAAAGTATCCTTGTTTTTCACTGAAATTAGCACCAACTCAGTGTGCTAACACGAGGCATGCACATCAGAAACTATGATTAGAGGTTATATGTGCGTTTGATTAAATTTAAATGGGGAACTGAATTAAATATTTATTATTAAGTGCAGTTTGCTTGACAAAATCTTTCTAAACATGTTATCATTTGCAGGGAGTTAAAAAAGAGATCTCTTCGGTATAGAAAGTTTGAAAATCATTTGACAAGAAGCAAGAAAAAGCTGTATATGTCATCAGCTCATTACATGGAGCCAGAGCATCTCATTCCCTGCATGAGGAGATGCTTAAAATGTGTGTTAATCCTGGACTCTTCCTCAGAGAACGGCATGGCTTTAGACAGGAGGAGACTGGTTTAAAAATCAAGCATATATCCTGCCTATTTTGTACAAAGCATATCTGAGGGTAATCAAAGAATTAATGAGGGTGTACTCTTCATAGAAGTATTCAGCTGTATTCCTTGCTCATGGTTATACACATCATTTCATAAGAGAACACAAGCATCTAGATATTAACAAATCTGGATTTGAAACCCAGCTCTCCCACTTATTATGTACATGACTTTATGCAAACACATCGTGGAAGACATGCAGCTGCAAATACAAAAAATGCCAGTACATAGTGGCTAAAAAAACCGGAGACTACCCTCAGAATGGGAGAAAATATTTGCAAATGAAGCCACTGACAAAGGATTAATCTCCAAAATTTACAAGCAGCTCATGCTGCTCAATATCAAGAAAACAAACAACCCAATCCAAAAATGGGCAGAAGACCTAAATAGACATTTCTCCAAAGAAGATATACATATACAGAGTGCCAACAAACACATGAAAGAATGTTCAACATCATTAATCATTAGAGAAATGCAAATCAAAACTACAATGAGATATCATCTCACACCGGTCAGAATGCCCATCAT
>NC_041220.1:103278009-103284807 GCF_002837175.3 Physeter macrocephalus
GCATGGACTTGAGGATATGGGGAGGGCGAAGGGTAAGCTGTGACGAAGTGAGAGAGTGGCATGGACATATATACACTACCAAACATAGGGTGGATAGCTAGTGGGAAGCAGCCGCATGGCACAGGGAGATCAGCTAGGTGGTTTGTGACCACCTAGAGGGGTGGGATAGGGAGGGTGGGAGGCAGGGAGATGCAAGAGGGAAGAGATATGGGAACATATGTATATGTATAACTGATTCACTTTGTTGTAAAGCAGAAACTAACACACCATTGTAAAACAATTACACTCCAATAAAGATGTTAAAAAAAAAATATACAAGGGACTCCCCATAAGATTCTCCACTGATTTTTCAGAAGAAACTCTCCAGGCCAGAAGGGAGTCACATGATATATTTAAAGTTATGAAAGGGAAAAACCTACAAACAAGATTACTCTACTGGGCTTCTCTGGTGGCGCGGTGGTTGCGCGTCCGCCTGCCGATGCAGGGGAACCGGGTTCGCGCCCCGGTCCGGGAGGATCCCACATGCCGCGGAGCGGCTGGGCCCGTGGGCCATGGCCGCTGGGCCTGCGCGTTCGGAGCCTGTGCTCCGCAGCGGGAGAGACCGCAGCAGGGGGAGGCCCGCATACCACAAAAAAAAAAAAAAAAAAAGATTACTCTACTTAGCAAGGATATCATTCAGATTCAACAGAGAAATCAAAAGCCTTACAGACATGCAAAAGCTAAGAGAATTCAGCAACACTAAACCAGCTTTACAACAAGTGCTAAAGGAACTTCTCTAGGCAGAAAACAGAAGAGAAGAAAAATACCCACAAAAAGTAACCCAAAACAGTTAAGAAAATGGCAATAGAACATGCGTATCAACAGTTACCTTAAATGTAAATAGATTAAATGCTCCAACCAAAAGACACAGACTGGCTGAATGGATACAAAAACAAGACCCATATATATGCTTTCTACCAGAGACCCCCTTCAGACCTAGGGACACATTCAGACTGAAAATGAGGGGTAGGAAAAGAAATTCCATGCAAATGGAAATCAAAAGATACCTGGAATAACAATACTCAGACAAAACTGCTATGAGGAAGTAAGGACACTCCATAATGATCAAGGGATCAATCAAAGAAGAAGACATACATTGTAAATATATATGCTCCCAACATAGGTGCACCTCAATATATAAGGCAGATTCTGACAGCCATAAAAGGGGAAGTCAACAGTAACACGATAATATTGGGGGACTTTAACACCCCAGTTGCACCAATGGATAGGTCATGCAGACAGAAAATTAATAAGGAAACACAAGCCTTAAATGACACATTAGACCACATAGATTTAATTGATATTTACAGGACATTCCATCCAAAAGCATCAGAATACACTTTCTTCTCAAGCGCACATGGAACATTCTGCAGGATAGACCACACATTGGGCCACAAATCAAGCCTCAGTAAATTTAAGAAAATTGAAATCATATCAAGCATCTTTTCCAACCACAATGCTGTGAGATTAGAAATCAATCACAGGGAAAAAACTATAAAAAACACAAACATGTGGAGGCTAAACAAAATGTTACTAAATAGTCAATGGATCACTGATGAAATCAAAGCAGAAGTCAAAAAATTCCTAGAGACAAATAATAATGAAAACATGACAATCCAAAACCTATGGGAAACAGCAAAAGCAGTTCTAAGAGGGAAGTTTATAGCAATACAATCCTACCTCAAGAAACAAGAAACATCTCAAGTAAACAACCTATCCTTACACCTAAAGCAACTAGAGAAAGAAGAACAAGCAAAACCCAAAGTTAGTAGAAGGAAAGAAATCATAAAGATCAGAGCAGAAATAAAAGAAATAGAAACAAAGAAAACAAAGCACAGATCAAGGAAACTAGAAGGTTATTTGAGAAGATAAACAAAATTGACAAAACTTTAGCTAGACCCATCAAGAAAAAAAGGGAGAAGATTCAAATCAATAAAATTAGGAATGAAAAAGGAGAAGTTACAAAGGACACCACAGAAATACAAAGGATCATAAGAGATTACTACAAGCAACTATACACCAATAAAATGGGCAACCTAGAAGAAATTGACAAATTCTTTGAAAGATACAACCTTCCAAGACTGAACCAGGAAGAAATAGCAAGTATGAACAGACCAATCACAAGTACTGAAATTGAAACTGTGATGAAAAATCTTCCAACAAACAAAAGCCGAGGGCAAGATGGCTTCACAGTTGAATTCTATCAAACACTGAGAGAAAAGTTAACACCTAGCCTTCTGAAACTCTTCCAAAAAATTGCAGAAGAAGGAACATTCCCAAGCTCATTCTACGAGGCCACCATCACCCTACTACCAAAACCAGACAAAGGTATCACCTAAAGAAAAGAAAATTACAGGCCAATATCACTGATGAACATAGATGCAAAAATCCTCAACAAAATACTAGCAAACAGAATCCAACAACACATTAAAAGGATCATACACCATGATCAAGTGGGATTTATCCCAGGAATGTAAGGAATCTTCAATATATGGAAATCAATCAATGTGATTTACCACATTAACAAATTGAAGAATAAAAACCATATGATCATCTCAATAGATGCAAAAAAAGGTTTTGACAAAGTTAGAAAATGATTTATGATTTAAAAGCTCTCCAGAAAGTGGGGCTAGAGGGACCCTGCCTTAACATAATAAAGCCCATATATGACAAACCTACAGCTAATATCATACTCAATGGTGAAAAGCTGAAAGAATTTCCTCTAAGATCAGGAACAAGACAAGGATGTCCACTCTGGCCACTTTTACTCAAAATAGTTTTGGAAGTAGTAACCAAGGCTATCAGAGAGGAGAAAGAAATAAAAGGAATCCATATTGGAAAAGAAGAAGTAAATTTGCAGATGACATGATATTATACATAGAAAATCCTAAATATGCTACCAGAAAACTACTAGAGCTCATCAATAAATTGGGTAAAGTTGCAGGATACAAAATTAATACACAGAAATTACTTACATTCCTATAGGCTAACAATGAAATATCAGAAAAAGAGATTAAGGAAATCATTCCATTTACCATTGCATCAAAAAGAATAAAATACCTAGGAATAAACCTACCTAAGGAGACAAAAGACCTGTACTCAGAAAACTGTAAGATACTGATGAAAGACATCAAAGACGACACAAACAGATAGAGAGATACACCATGTTCTTGGATTCAAAGAATGAATATTGTGAAAATGACCATACTACCCAAAGCAATCCACAAATTCAATGCAATCCCTATCAGATTACCAATAGCATTTTTCACAGAATTAGAACAAAAAATTTCACAATGTGTATGGAAACACAAAAGACCCCAAATAGCCAAAGCAATCTTGAGAAAGAAAAACGGAGCTGGAAGAATCAGGCTCCCTAACTTTAGACCACTTTACAAAGCTACAGTGATCAAGACAGCATGGTACTGGCACAAAAACAGAAATATAGATCAATGGAACAGGATAGAAAGCCCAGAGATAAACCCACGCACATATGGTCAACTAATCTATGGAAAAGACAACCCTCAGAATGGAAGAAAATGTTTGCAAATGAAGCAACTGACAAAGGACTAATCAAAATATGTAAACAGCTCATGCAGCTCAGTATCAAAAAAACAAACAACCCAATCAAAAGTGGGCAGAAGGCCTAAATAGACATTTCTACAAAAAAGACATACAGATGGCCAACAAACACATGAAAAGATGCTCAACATCACTGATTATTAGAGAAACACAAATCAAAACTATAAAGAGGTATCACCTCACACCAGTCAGAATGGCCATCATCAAAAAATCTAGAAACAGTAACTGTTGAAGAGGGTGTGGAGTAAAGGGAACCCTCCAACACTGTTGGTGGGAATGTAAATTGGTACAGCCACTATGGAGAACAGTGTGGAGGTTCCTTAAGAAACTAAAAATAGAGCTACCATATGACCCAGCCATCCCACTCCTAGGCATATATTGAAGAAAACCATAATTTGAAATATGCCCCGATATTCATTGCAGCTCTATTTACAATAACCAGGACATGGAAGGAACCTGAATGTCCATCAACAGAGGAATGGATAAATAAGATGTGGTTCATATATACAATGGAATATTACTCAGCCATAAAAAAGAATGAAATAGTGCCATTTGCAGAGACGTGGATGGATCTAGAGACTGTCATACAGAGTGAAGTAAGTCAGAAAGAGAAAAAAATATATTGTATAATATCACTTATATGTGGAATCTGGAAGAATGGTACAAACGAACTTATTTACAAAGCAGATATAGAGTCACAGATGTAGAGAACAAACTTATGGTTACCAAGTGGGGGAAGGAGGGGTGGGACAAATTGTGAGAGTGGGATTGACATATAGACACCACTATATATAAAATAGATAACTGATGGGGCTTCCCTGGTGGTGCAGTGGTTGAGAGTATGCCTGCCAATGCAGGGGACACGGGTTCGTGCAAGATCCCACATGCCGCCGAGCGGCTGGGCCCATGAGCCGTGGCCACGGAGCCTGTGCTCTGCAACGGGAGAGGCCACAACAGTGAGAGGCCCGCAAAACGAAAAAAGAAAAAAAAAAGATAACTGATAAGAACCTACTGTGTAGCACAGGGAACTCTACTCAGTGATCTGTGGTGACCTAACTGGGAAGGAAATCTAAAAAATAGTGGATATATGTATACATATAACTGATTCACTTCACTGTGTAGCAGAAACTAACACAACATTGTAAAGCAACTATACTCCAATAAAAATTAATTTAAAAAAAACAGAAGAATGGATAAAGAAGATGTGGTATATATATATATACAATGGAATATTAGTCATAAAAAAAGAATGAAATAATGCCATTTGCAGCCACATGGATGGACCCAGAGATTATCATACTAAGTGAAGTAAGTCAGAGAAAGACAAATATCATATGATATCACTTATATGTGGAATCTTTTAAAAAATGATACAAATGAACTTATTTACAAAACAGAAACAGGCTCACAGACATAGAAAACAAACTTACGGTTACCAAAGGGGAAAGTGGTGGGGGGGAGATGGACAAATGAAGAGTTTGGGTTTAACAGATATGTACCACCATATATAAAACAGAGAGACAGCAAGGACCTACTGTATAGCACAGGGAACTATGTTCAATATCTTGTAATAATCTATAATGGAAAAGAATCTTAAAAAGTATATAAATAAGTGCATATATACATATATATATGAATCTCTTTGCTGTACACCTGAATCACTGTAAATCAACTATTCTTCAATAAACAAAGTAAAATTAAAGAAAAAGAAGTGGGGTCTATGTCCCCACCTTAAATGTGGGCAGGCTTGCAACTGCTTCAAACAATAGAATATGTCAGAAGTGATGCTATTTGATTTCTGAGGTTAAGTCATAAAAAGCCACACAGCTCTGACTAGTTATATTGGGACATTCATTCTGGGGGAAGTCTGACCACGTGAACAGTCCAGCTCTTCTGAGACCACCGCACTGGGAAACCACATAAAGGCACTCTAGTTGTCAAACTTAGTTGTCAGAGCTCCTAGCCAACAGTCAGTGCCAAATTACCAGCCAGGTGAGTGGACCACAATGAAAAAGCATCCTCCAACTCCAGTCTGTTCACTGCAGCTGCAGCCATGAGAAGCAGAAAGAAGCCGTCCCCACTGAGCCCTGACTAAAAGAAAAAAATAACTGATTGAGCAAGATAACTGATTGTTGTTTATCTTTTATGGCACTAAATTTAGGGGGTGGTGGTGATATGTTACAGTCTCCCCTGCAATGTATAGGTGAACTGATGAAGACTGACAAAGATTAATATAACTTGCCCAGGATTACAGAGCTGGGAAGTACAGGAGCCAGAATTCAAGCAAAATCTCTCAAGTCCAGAACCTGTGCTATTTCTTCAGTCTCATTGCTTCTACCTTTTTGGTCACACCCCAAAATTAAATGGCAATTTCTAATCAAAATCTTGCACCTTATCCCACAACATGTCTTCAACTGCTAACCTCAAACACATACATTTTGAAAGTAATCTATTCCGCTTAAAAACAGCAACCCACCAGTAGAACATGGACAATTGCAAGTGCTGAAAAAAGGTTTTTGTATGTGTGTCTCCCATCCCTCTCCTCAGGCAGTCAGGAATTGATAGGAAATTAAAACAGACAACTTCCATTTTCTTTCAAGAGAGATTTATGACCACTGTCTACAGAATTTCAAGCTGTGAAGAGAACGGTAAAACAAAATGCTTTAAAATATGTTTAAAGCAAAGTAGTGTTATATACAATTAATGTAAAAATGATCAGAAGTGATGGTAGCTAAGTAAAAATAAAAATAGAGAAATATGAGCTATAAGGGTAACAGCATTTCATGAAGCACGAATCTTTCAGCAAGAAGCACAAATCCAGGGAATAATCGTGTATACTAATAATTTCAGAGTAACCTTCTCTTACTAATCAGACGTCTTAAAGTGGAACTTGATCCCTTGGCCACTGCCTTAGTCCAGGTCCTTCCTATTTCGACCCTATACCCCTGCAGCCTCTCTTCATTGCTCATCCCACACCCCGGCTTCTCCCCCAGTGTTACACCAACATCCCATTTTCCATCCCGTCTCCTCTTTTCCAGGGCCACTCACTCTTCCGGGGATGCCCACCCACTACAACTGGTCAAGATAAAGCTTGCTGGTGCTACAAGTTTCCACTCACATGCCACCTCCTCGGAGCTGCCTCCTTGAGTGTGTTTTCCAATCAGAGATGGGGTACTTTTC
>NC_041220.1:103290107-103334920 GCF_002837175.3 Physeter macrocephalus
AAATAAAAACAAAAATAAACAAATGAGACCTAATTAAACTTAAAAGCTTTTGCACAGCAAAGGAAACCACAAACAAGATGAAAAGACAACCCTCAGAATGGAAGAAAATGTTTGCAAATGAAGCAACTGACAAAGGACTAATCAAAATATGTAAACAGCTCATGCAGCTCAGTATCAAAAAAACAAACAACCCAATCAAAAGTGGGCAGAAGGCCTAAATAGACATTTCTACAAAAAAGACATACAGATGGCCAACAAACACATGAAAAGATGCTCAACATCACTGATTATTAGAGAAACACAAATCAAAACTATAAAGAGGTATCACCTCACACCAGTCAGAATGGCCATCATCAAAAAATCTAGAAACAGTAACTGTTGAAGAGGGTGTGGAGTAAAGGGAACCCTCCAACACTGTTGGTGGGAATGTAAATTGGTACAGCCACTATGGAGAACAGTGTGGAGGTTCCTTAAGAAACTAAAAATAGAGCTACCATATGACCCAGCCATCCCACTCCTAGGCATATATTGAAGAAAACCATAATTTGAAATATGCCCCGATATTCATTGCAGCTCTATTTACAATAACCAGGACATGGAAGGAACCTGAATGTCCATCAACAGAGGAATGGATAAATA
The DNA here is from genome assembly GCF_002837175.3 of Physeter macrocephalus. Classification (NCBI taxonomy): domain Eukaryota; kingdom Metazoa; phylum Chordata; class Mammalia; order Artiodactyla; family Physeteridae; genus Physeter; species Physeter macrocephalus. The sequence goes on from NC_041220.1 coordinate 103,290,747, forward strand.
AGATGTGGTTCATATATACAATGGAATATTACTCAGCCATAAAAAAGAATGAAATAGTGCCATTTGCAGAGACGTGGATGGATCTAGAGACTGTCATACAGAGTGAAGTAAGTCAGAAAGAGAAAAAAATATATTGTATAATATCACTTATATGTGGAATCTGGAAGAATGGTACAAACGAACTTATTTACAAAGCAGATATAGAGTCACAGATGTAGAGAACAAACTTATGGTTACCAAGTGGGGGAAGGAGGGGTGGGACAAATTGTGAGAGTGGGATTGACATATAGACACCACTATATATAAAATAGATAACTGATGGGGCTTCCCTGGTGGTGCAGTGGTTGAGAGTATGCCTGCCAATGCAGGGGACACGGGTTCGTGCAAGATCCCACATGCCGCCGAGCGGCTGGGCCCATGAGCCGTGGCCACGGAGCCTGTGCTCTGCAACGGGAGAGGCCACAACAGTGAGAGGCCCGCAAAACGAAAAAAGAAAAAAAAAAGATAACTGATAAGAACCTACTGTGTAGCACAGGGAACTCTACTCAGTGATCTGTGGTGACCTAACTGGGAAGGAAATCTAAAAAATAGTGGATATATGTATACATATAACTGATTCACTTCACTGTGTAGCAGAAACTAACACAACATTGTAAAGCAACTATACTCCAATAAAAATTAATTTAAAAAAAACAGAAGAATGGATAAAGAAGATGTGGTATATATATATATACAATGGAATATTAGTCATAAAAAAAGAATGAAATAATGCCATTTGCAGCCACATGGATGGACCCAGAGATTATCATACTAAGTGAAGTAAGTCAGAGAAAGACAAATATCATATGATATCACTTATATGTGGAATCTTTTAAAAAATGATACAAATGAACTTATTTACAAAACAGAAACAGGCTCACAGACATAGAAAACAAACTTACGGTTACCAAAGGGGAAAGTGGTGGGGGGGAGATGGACAAATGAAGAGTTTGGGTTTAACAGATATGTACCACCATATATAAAACAGAGAGACAGCAAGGACCTACTGTATAGCACAGGGAACTATGTTCAATATCTTGTAATAATCTATAATGGAAAAGAATCTTAAAAAGTATATAAATAAGTGCATATATACATATATATATGAATCTCTTTGCTGTACACCTGAATCACTGTAAATCAACTATTCTTCAATAAACAAAGTAAAATTAAAGAAAAAGAAGTGGGGTCTATGTCCCCACCTTAAATGTGGGCAGGCTTGCAACTGCTTCAAACAATAGAATATGTCAGAAGTGATGCTATTTGATTTCTGAGGTTAAGTCATAAAAAGCCACACAGCTCTGACTAGTTATATTGGGACATTCATTCTGGGGGAAGTCTGACCACGTGAACAGTCCAGCTCTTCTGAGACCACCGCACTGGGAAACCACATAAAGGCACTCTAGTTGTCAAACTTAGTTGTCAGAGCTCCTAGCCAACAGTCAGTGCCAAATTACCAGCCAGGTGAGTGGACCACAATGAAAAAGCATCCTCCAACTCCAGTCTGTTCACTGCAGCTGCAGCCATGAGAAGCAGAAAGAAGCCGTCCCCACTGAGCCCTGACTAAAAGAAAAAAATAACTGATTGAGCAAGATAACTGATTGTTGTTTATCTTTTATGGCACTAAATTTAGGGGGTGGTGGTGATATGTTACAGTCTCCCCTGCAATGTATAGGTGAACTGATGAAGACTGACAAAGATTAATATAACTTGCCCAGGATTACAGAGCTGGGAAGTACAGGAGCCAGAATTCAAGCAAAATCTCTCAAGTCCAGAACCTGTGCTATTTCTTCAGTCTCATTGCTTCTACCTTTTTGGTCACACCCCAAAATTAAATGGCAATTTCTAATCAAAATCTTGCACCTTATCCCACAACATGTCTTCAACTGCTAACCTCAAACACATACATTTTGAAAGTAATCTATTCCGCTTAAAAACAGCAACCCACCAGTAGAACATGGACAATTGCAAGTGCTGAAAAAAGGTTTTTGTATGTGTGTCTCCCATCCCTCTCCTCAGGCAGTCAGGAATTGATAGGAAATTAAAACAGACAACTTCCATTTTCTTTCAAGAGAGATTTATGACCACTGTCTACAGAATTTCAAGCTGTGAAGAGAACGGTAAAACAAAATGCTTTAAAATATGTTTAAAGCAAAGTAGTGTTATATACAATTAATGTAAAAATGATCAGAAGTGATGGTAGCTAAGTAAAAATAAAAATAGAGAAATATGAGCTATAAGGGTAACAGCATTTCATGAAGCACGAATCTTTCAGCAAGAAGCACAAATCCAGGGAATAATCGTGTATACTAATAATTTCAGAGTAACCTTCTCTTACTAATCAGACGTCTTAAAGTGGAACTTGATCCCTTGGCCACTGCCTTAGTCCAGGTCCTTCCTATTTCGACCCTATACCCCTGCAGCCTCTCTTCATTGCTCATCCCACACCCCGGCTTCTCCCCCAGTGTTACACCAACATCCCATTTTCCATCCCGTCTCCTCTTTTCCAGGGCCACTCACTCTTCCGGGGATGCCCACCCACTACAACTGGTCAAGATAAAGCTTGCTGGTGCTACAAGTTTCCACTCACATGCCACCTCCTCGGAGCTGCCTCCTTGAGTGTGTTTTCCAATCAGAGATGGGGTACTTTTCCTCTGAGTTCCTACAAAACAGCAAACCTCACTCTGCAGCCCCTCTCCAGCCAGCTTGTTAACCCACATTTACAAAGCGCTCACTATGTAACCACACTGCTCTAGGGGCTGGAGAAACGATAGAAAACAAGGCAGATTATGAGCCTGCTTCAGGAGCCATACCTTCAAGAGACAGAGCTTCTCAACTGAGGGCAATTTTCCCCCAGGGAACATTTGGCAGTGTCCGGAAACATACTTTATTGTCGTGCCTGGGAGGATGCTACTGGCATCTAAGTGAGTAGAGTCCAGGGATTCTACTAAGCATCGTATACCTCACAGGACAGTCTCATAACAAAGAATGATCGGGTCCAAAATATGAATGCCAAGGTTAAGAAGGTTAACCCTCAAATTATACTTAAATACACAATATCATTTTGGGAACTGCTGAGGGCCTTGAAAACATAAATAGGAAAATGTGATCTAGCAGTGGGGTGAGACAGGAGAAAGGCTGCTCTAGACAGACAGTGAGTGGAGACTGGAGAAGCCATGATTCCAACTCTACCAATCTGGTTCGGCTCCATGAGCTTTCACTACTTCTCTTGGTGTTAATTATTCATGATAACACCTTCTGACCCTGAGTGCCTTCCAGGTGCTAAGGACTGGCCCAGAGACACAGTTTCTTCACCATCTCATCTCATTTAATCCATAATTTGATGTGAATTTCTTATTTCCCCAAATTGAAGTTAACTTGAGAACATGACTTGGGTTTGTATTTCTTGTAAAATACCTACCACAGCCATGCACATGAATGAATGAATGGGAATCAATGATGGTTACAGAGCATTGATGAGACACTCAGGAGCTGACCTCTGCCAGCCTGAGGTGACTTAGGGTAATGTATTAGTTTCTTGCAGCTGCTGTAATGAAGTACTACAAATTGAGTGGCTTAAAGCAACAGAAATGTATTGTCTCATAGTTCTGGAGGGGAGAAGTTCAAAATCAAGGTGTCAGCAAGGCCATGCTTCCTCTGAGACTATGAATAGAATCTTTTCTTGCCTTTTCTAGCCCCTGGTGGTGGCTGGCAATCCTTGGCATTCCTTGGCTTGTAGCTGCAGAACTCCAATCTCTGCCTCTGTCCCCACATGCCTTCTCCCTGTGTGTCTCTGTCTCTTCCTCTTATAAGGACACAATGGGTTAGGACCCACCCTATGACCTTATCTTAACCTGATTACATCTGCAAAGACCCTGTTTCCAAATAAGGTCACATTCACAGATACTGGAGGTTAGGGCTTCAACATATTGGGGGAGGAGGGGGAAACACAATTCAGCCTATAATAGGTAGAAGGGATGCGATGGAGGTGATCTAGCACCTTCTCATATATCATCAAATGCAAGCTGCCCATTAATCCACGAGGAGGCAGAACCAGGACTGTCACCCCATCTCACAAAGCTCAGTTTCCTCATCTGTCAGGTGGTAATTGTAATACTAATCCTCACCTGCTAGGCTAGGATCCCATGAAATAACATATGTAAAAATCTGAAATAGTGGACATTCAATATATCTTTTGTAAATCAGTAAACTACCTAGCACAAATGTAACTTCTATTTCTCCTTCTGGACTCACAGTTTCCTCTGATAGTTAAATAGAGTGACTCATGTCCCCATCCTGCATATTTCTGCAGGAAAGGCAGGCCCCTCCTGAACGTGTCTGTGGACTGGACTGGGGGGAAGGAATTTCTGATGTGTGTGGCCTCTCTCTTCCCATTCCAAATGCCTCCAGCCTTGCAGTCATCTCATTTTAGCTTCTGCTGGTTGACTACTATTCTCTCTATATATTTCCTCACCCCAATCATGGATGAAGCTGTCTCTCTTTGATTCCCCAAAGCCCCCACACACAATGCTGCTCTGTGAGACAGATTTTCCTGAAAGCTTCAGGATTTGCAGCATGAGATAGGAAAGAAATTTGCTTTCAGTCATCACTGTTTCTAAAGCTTATCAATCAATCCCTCCCAGGCCATTTCTTTCCTGGGTATATACCTCCTACCCAGTCACTGGGACCTGCATTCTCACAACAGATCATCTCTCCCATCACCTGCTCCCAACTCAATAACCAGGTGACAATCATCATCCTCATCTAATTCACTGTCTCCCAGCCTCCAAGTCTCTATAATCTCTAGGAAGAACCTTAAAAATCCTATTATTGTATTACATAGGACAATTTTAGATCCCTTTGATCTATCTCTCCATTCTAAAGTAGGCTCAGGGGTCTTATCTTTTATAGCCTAAAGACTCATTAAATAATAATAAAAATCATGAATTCTGCCATTGACCCCTATATACCCAGAATGTAGAAATGACTGCAGCCTGATTTTATATAGAAATTCTTCCCCCACACTACAAAGAGTAAGTTCTTTTTTTTTTTTTTTTTTTTTTGTGGTACGCGGGCCTGTCACCGCTGTGGCCTCTCTAGTTGCAGAGCACAGGCTCCAGACGCGCAGGCCCAGCGGCCATGGCCCACGGGCCCAGCCGCTCCGCGGCATGTGGGACCTTCCCGGATTGGGGCACGAACCCGTGTACCCTGCATCGACAGGCGGACTCTCAACCACTGCGCCACCAGGGAAGCCCAAGAATAAGTTCTTAATACATATCAGTTTCTCGTGTACAGATGGGGACACTAAAGCGGGAGACGTTGGTTGATTTTCCAGAGATGTTCAGTTGAACAAACACGCAGTATCCACCTACCTAGAGCAAAGCTCAGGCAGGTGGCTCACCTAGATCAGAACCCAGGCCTAATGACCCAGCACCACTCCAGCTGTTGTGTGCCTAAAAATGCCTAAAGGCCACTTCCCAACACGGCAAAGTGTTGTCAGCATTTTGGAGAACCTGCAGTCCTGAGTAAATATCTCATCCTGGTTTTGATATGCTCATTCAGATAACAAACTCCCACTTTAGTCTGCCACACCAAGCTTTATCCTTCTCAGATTTGTCTTTGAGCTGACCTTACCGCTCATTACTGCATAATATATTCATCAGAGTTCTTAGATGCCAGTAACAGAGAGAGACAACTGGTCACTTTAGACAGAAAAGGGATGTAGGAAACAATATTGACAACTAACAGAATCTTAAGGAGCACTGGAGAACCAGGTTTGGAGCTACACATCCCCAAAACTACACCCAAAAAACAGACCCTTAAGGAAACCTGGAGTTATTTGATCAAATATGGTGCAGGGTGGAACTAATGGAGAAGGGAATACTACCAGAAACCCAAGGGTCTGGTGTGAAAGTCCAAGCAAAAATGATGAAGGTCTGAATTAGGGCAGGCATTATAGAGGTAGAGTGAATAGACAGAAATAGTTGGAAGGATATTGATAATACCTGCAGACTTCTGAGATGGGAGTGAGGGAGTAGAGAATACTAGGACCACTCCCTAGTTGCTCTTTGGGTAATAAGGCTGATGGCAGTGCCACTGACAGCATAGGGAATGCAGTTGGGGAAGTGGGGAGGGGGATGGAGAGCAGTCTGGGACACGCTGAGGTAGAGATAACCGTGTATGTCTCATTGAGTATGTCCATCAGCAGATGGACTGAAGTTAAGGGGAGCTGTTGGAAAGAACACACAGAATGGGTGAAGAAGTGGAAGTCAGTGGAATGAATACCTGAGACTTTCCAAGGAGAGATTATAGAGAATAAAAATGCATCAACGCCAGAACTGGGGTGGCCAGCTCACCCCAGAGTGCTTGAAATTTTCTGGGCGGAAAGTCCCACGTCATGGAAAGCTCCTCAGACCCAGGCAAGTTAAAACCCACTATGTAGGGAAAAAGAAATAACAGACAAGGGAGATGATCTGCCCAGTTGGCTGGAATACTGGTAGGCTGCAAAACCATGGCTAGAACCCAGACTTCCTAAGTCTAGGGCACTTTCTTCCTCTTCTGCCAGACAAGAAATAAATTGAATTAAATGAATAGGAAAGAGAAGTCCTAGGGTCCAAATCCTAGATTCCTGACTCACTTGGCAAAGAACATCAAGTAAACCTGTTATTCTCTCTGAACCTCACTTCCCTTATCTAGAAAACAAATGAAATACATGTATACTCCCTAATTCCAGGAAGAAATGTAAATCAAGCAAAAGCATAGAGGTGTCGAGAAATGAAGATTCGGCCCACAAGCTGCCGAGAAAGGGAAAGAACTAGGAACACATGGACCACTCCCTGATTTCGGAATCCAACCCCAAGGGTGGTGGATCACTCATGGCCCAGCCTCCACATTGGTTTGAAAAGTTTAACCCTCGCTAAAGCACCCTCACCACTCCTTTAAAAACTGTGGTCCCGCTACTAAAACTGTCAGAAGTAAAATATATTTCCCGTTGAAAATGCTAGTGGATTTATCACAACTGGGTCATTCATCTGTTAAAAAGCAGAATGGCATTTATTGCCAATTGCTCCCTTTATAGGAGAGAAGAAACCGGCAGCCTAATAAGCTTGGTTAATTTTTTTTCTTTTATGGCTCCAGCAACTGCACTAAATATTCCGTCTGCTTTTCTTATGCAGTTTGGAGACAGCTCTGAACTTCGGAAGTGTTACAGGAGGATTCAGCAGAACCGCGTGCTGCTGCGAGAGGAGACGAGCAGAAAAGAGGCTCTGAGCACCAGGATAGAAAAGAGGCTTTGAGCTGTTTGTAAATTTTGGAGATTAATCCTTTGTCAGTTGCTTCATTTGCAAATATTTTCTCCCATTCTGAGGGTTGTCTTTTGGTCTTGTTTATGGTTTCCTTTGCTGTGCAAAAGCTTTTAAGTTCCATTAGGTCCCATTTGTTTATTTTTGTTTTTATTTCCATTTCTCTAGGAGGTGGGTCAAAAAGGATCTTGCTGTGATTTATGTCATAGAGTGTTCTGCCTATGTTTTCCTCTAAGAGTTTGATAGTTTCTGGCCTTACATTTAGGTCTTTAATCCATTTTGAGCTTGTTTTTGTGTATGGTGTTAGGGAGTGTTCTAATCTCATACTTTTACATGTACCTGTCCAGTTTTCCCAGCACCACTTACTGAAGAGGCTGTCCTTTCTCCACTGTACATTCCTGCCTCCTTTATCAAAGATAAGGTGACCATATGTGCGTGGGTTTATCTCTGGGCTTTCTAGAAAAACAAATACCATATGCTAACGCATATATATGGAATCTAAGAAAAAAAAAAAAAAAGAATGTCATGAAGAACCTAGAGGTAAGACAGGAATAAAGACACAGACCTATTAGAGAATGGACTTGAGGATATGGGGAGGGGGAAGGGTAAGCTGTGACAAAAAAAAAAAAAGAAAGAAAGAAAAGAGGCTCTGAGAACCACCCCCAGGAAATGTCCCTGTGTCATTCACATGATCACTGATCAGTTTACAACATCAAGAATGTAACTTACAATCCAAGTCAATGGGCAAGTTACCTGTAATGATTGGGCAGAACGATTTTGAAACACACTGGGTTTTTAAGTCAGCTAGAGAAGCAGAGTAGGTTTTTGAAGAGAAGGGCTATGGAGTTGTACCCAGGTCTAAGCCCTGACACTGTTTAATGGTGTGAACTTGGTTAATATCTGGTGACATCCAGAAGCCTACTTTAAGTGCTCACCCCTCACCATCCCACAACACTCACATTTCCACCGCGGTACTCCTGCTAATCTCATTCATCCTACTTAAGCAGTTTGAGAGCATCTGCTGTAGATCTCACGCGACTTTCTCTGAAGTGCAACACTGCACAAAGAACATCAAAGGTCTGGTTTTCCAATCCCAGTTCTACCATTCAAATGACCTTCCAGGCCAGCACTATCCAAAAGGACTTCCTGAAATGATGGGAATATTCTAATAGGCACTGTCCAAAATGGCAGCCACTAGCCATATGTGGCTGATGAGCTCTTGAAATGTGGCTAGGGCAATGAGGAACTGAATTTTTAAGTTTATTGAATTTTAATTTTTATAAATGTAAATCTAAATTGCCACAGCTCAGATCCAGCCTGCTTGAGCCACAGCTCCTGCATCTGTAAAATGGCAGCTATAAAGTACATTCTAAGCAAGGTTGCTTTGAGGATTGAATGTTATAATGCATGGAAAACCCCAAGGCTTGTGCCCAGCATGGAGGCAAGGGTTGATAAGACAATAAAGTGGGACCTCTCGTGGATCTGTCTTCATTTGGCCCAGGAATCAGTACTTCCAGGCTTGGTGTTAACTGGGGGTGTCAGGCAGCATAAAGATTCTGACCAGCAGTTATCATAAGGGCACAGGAAAGCAATCCGTCTTTTAGCAAACTTTTCCATTGGTGGCCAAGAATGTTCTGCATGAGGAAATCTATTAACTGCCTCATGTGTGTGAATATTTACAGGAAGTTAGAAAATGCTGACTTTAGCTAAAGAAAATGCCCCTCTGTGGAGTTTCATGGCCGATTAATGCTCTGGAATTTCATTGAAGGGATTTATAGATAAAGGTTACTAACTTAACTACACAAGTGTATTTTTAAACACACTCACAAACTGGAGGTTCTATTCAAGGTGTAGCACTGGGTTTCCAATGGGCAAAGGAGAGCTTTTTCTACAATCCTGAATAAAAACAAACCTATAATATTCCAAGGTTGTCAGCCATGGGCAGCATTTCGCAAAGGCTTTAGACTTTCAGCCTCAGAAGAACCTTAACGATCATCTCATCCCAGCCCCCCTCGAATGCTTAAATCCTCCCAACACATTAGCTTCAGTTTAAATGATGTGATGTGAGACCCCCCGTGATGGGGATCTCCCTGTGTCCTAAGGCAATCACTGCCTTGCTGGACATATGATATTGTTAGCAAGAGCTACATGCGGTGAACAAAAACCCAGAGAAGGAACACTGTGCCTTAGAAGAGTTTTGAGCTCTGCCATTTTCAACTCTGTAAGCCTCAGAATCTTCAGACATAAAAGGGAGATAAGAAAACAGTAGAGTAGCGTTGCTGGGAAGACTAAGCTAGATAGACGTTCAAGGTGGTGTGTTCCATTCCATTTCCTTTCACTGGCTCTCTTCTTTGGCTGTAGAAGTAAGCTGAAGACTGTTAAATTTTCACAGTGCCTGTCTTCACAGGTGTAATAGCAGTAGTAATAGAAGTAGATGCACAACCATTGTTATAGGATTATTTTTATTAATATTCTGAATTCCTCTTCCACAAACTTGAAAATATATGGATATGTGCCATCTCCCTTCACCAGGCTCAGCTACCTAATTTCCTTTGATGTCTCTTCTGTGCTAGAGTTTCAAATGCTTCATGGTCTTAATAATTCAACAGGCATGGACTGATGTGCTGGTGCCTGGCTGACACAAGGAACTGCAGCATGGCTGACATCTAGAACTTGTCCATCACTCCAGACTCACTTCCTTGATGGTGATGATAATTATGGTAATGGTGATGGTGGTGATCATATGACAAGTAATAGTGATAATATTTATTTTTGAGGATGGCTATGAGTCAGGTACTATGAGAAGGACTTAGCATAGATAATTGCATTTAATCTTCATAACAATCTACAGTTAAGAAAATGAAGCAAGGCAAGTTAACTAACTTCCCCAAGAATATATAGTTGACACTGGAAATTAATCTGGACAAACCAGACTAATTAAAAGCTCTCCACTCTTTCCCATCGCATAGTAGACATGTTAAGAGTACAAGCTCTGAAGCCAGCCAGGAGGGGCTCCCATCTCAAAGGTAAAGAGACTGGCAAGAGATTATTACACAGTAACGGTTTCAAAGACAAAGTGATCTTGACCTGAAAGTGGAGAAAGAGAGAATAAGATGCTTTTGGAACGTAAGATCCACAGAACTCGTGGCTTGATTGGTTAGAGATGGTGAAACCTTTCTCTTAGGGTGGGAATGGTAGATGGATAGCAAGGCCAGTGTCCACTAGGGGTAACAATAAAGTCCCTGCGAATCTGCAAAATGCTGGAAAAGCTGGCCATTGGACAAGAAAAATGATTTTAAAAAGAAAGGATACAAAACTAAACACATTCTTAACATGCGATCCAACAATCATACTCTTTGGCATTTACCCAAGAAGTTAAAAACTTAAGTACACACAAAAACCTGCACATAGAGCTTCATAGCAGCTTAATTCATAATTGCCAAAACTTGGAAGCAACCAAGATATCCTTTAGTAGGTGAATGGATAAGTAAACTGTGATACATTCATACAATGGTATGAATTCAATGCTAAAAAGAAATGCGCTATCAAGCCATGAAAAGACATGGAATCTTAAGCACATATTACTAAGTGAAACTTAAATGTATATTACTGAAAAGGCTACATATGTATGATTGCAACTATATTATATTCTGGAAAAGGCAAAACCATTGAGAAAATTAAAAGATCTGTGGTTGAAGAGGGGGAGAGGGGAGGGAAGGAGGGAAGGGAATAGGTAGAGCATAGAGAACTTTTAGGGAGTGAAAATACTCTGCATGATTTTATAATGATGGATATATGTCATTATACTTTTGTCCAAACCCATAGACTATATGGCAGCAAGAGTGAACCTTGAGGTAGACTACGGACTTTGGGTGATTATGATGTGTCAATGTAGGTTCATCCTTGGTAAAAAAGTACCACTCTGGTGAATGATGTTGACAACAGGGGAGGCTATGCATGTGTGAGGGCAGGGGCTTTATGGGAAATCTCTGTACCTTCTTCTCAATTTTGTTGTAAACCTAAAAGTGCTCTAAAAAATTGTCTCTAACTGTTTTTAAAAGGACAGTTTCATGAAAATAAATTCGACCATCGAGATCATCAGAATGAGTAGTGTGGAGACCATTCTTCCTTGAAACCCGGTTCCCAAGCTCCAACATCTTGAGCCATTTTTCACTTGTTAGCTTTCCCTCTGCCCTTTAAGTATGCTCATCTCCCAAGTAAAGCTGAAACCTCTTCTAGTGTTCCAGAGACCTCCTTTTTAACCCCAGAATCTGGTTCTGTCCTCAGCTCAGTTCTAATTCAGACTTCAGTGTCTGATTTGGATTAATTGAAACCACAGGTACATATCAGATTTCCACATTCTCTGTGTATGTTCCAAACTTCTTAACCAGCTGGAATCAGCTGGCATCTATTGAGCACCTACTATGAGCCAGGCATTGCTCTAGCACTTTACATTTACTAACTTAAATTTACTCCTTGCCTGACCCTGTGAGATGAGTGCTATCATCATCCCAAAGGGGGATGTGGAAGCAGATCAAGCAACTTGCCAAGTAATAGTTAAGTCAGAATTTGAACACCAGCCACCTTATGCCAGATCCTGTGATTTAAAGCAATTAGTATATTTTTAGTTCAGTTCGTCAAGTCCCTATTGAGCTCCAAGCATGTGCCTTTCAATGTGTGAGGGTCTACACCTTCCACTTTAAATAAACAAAGAATCAAACATCATAGAATAGCAGAGTTCAGGTCAGCTAATCCAGATCCCATATCAGATAGGAAATCAATACCCAAGAAAGGACAGTGATTTATCTAAGGTGACTTCATCATGACAAAGCCTGGATTCAAATCTTGGTCTTTCATTTCACTGCTCTGTCAATGATACAATGCAGTACATGAAAGTACTTTGAAAAAAAAAATCTGCTCTACAAGTTTATGATGTATTTATTATTGTTAGCATCATACCTCTCCCACCAGGCAAAATGTTTTTCACACAATAGGTGGCCGACAGACATGTTTAGGCTATAAAAAGTGGACCTAGGAATATAATTTAAAATTCAAGGTCTTTGATAAAAAGGACTTTTTAGAAATATATATGAAAGGCATTTTTGCAGGGCCAACATTCCATTAGTATTTCAAATCATTAATCATATTTTGTGCTTCAAGTCAACCCAATTCCCTTGCCTGTAAACTTCTAACAGATTGGAAACAGGTGACTGGTTTCCTGGACTCTCCTTCATGAGGGAAGCACTTGGGAAAAACTGCATTGGTTAGCAACTCAGGTCCAGGCTAATGAGGGCCTGGACTGCCAATGAAACTGAACTGTGGAATAGGCTGAGGTATCACGGGAGCTCATGAATCCGATTGAAGAAGTCAGTCGAGGAAACAAGACGACCAGTTTACAGAGCAGGAGACCAAGGTTCCCCAGGGGCTGTGTGCACAGTGACTGAACTAGGAACTGATGGAAGTGGAAACCAAACTCACATCTTACAACTCCAAAATTCTAGAGCATTAATCAAATACTTTCACCCTAAAGTTATAATTCCATTATGGAGGGGAAGTAATCAATAGCTAATTGAAACTTATATCTATTGAGCAAATGCCTTTTGCCTAAAACTAGACTGACTTGGGATTTCACGTGAACTGTTTGACATGATTTCAGCCCCTCAGAGTGTCTGTAGCAACAATTAATATTAGAAATGTTTGGAATAATTCTCTAAGGATCTGTTCCATTTTTGCATGATTCTGGTTGATCCTAAAGCCACATGACAAAGTGGCTAAGAGCATGGACCCAGAGCCAAGTTTACCAAATCTCTTCTAAGCCTCAGTTCCCCCCTCTGCAAAGTGGGACAATATTACTACCTATTCCATAGGACTGTTGTAAAGTTTAAATGAGTTAGCATCAAAAAACCCTATGTCATGATTGAGCATAGAGTAAGCATTCTTTGAATATTCATTATGTCTCTATAGATAGGAAAGTCAGGGCTGACAAAGTGTCAAAGTCCCCAAAGGCAGTACAGGCAACAGTGACAATATACGAGTCGAAGTTGAAGGTCTGTTGCTATGATGACATGCGAGATGTGAGGCAAAGGCAATTGTTGAGCTACCCTGACAGTACTGGAAATGGACAATTCTACTCAAACTGCTTGGTGTAGGTACTTATTTGGATGTAATAATCTGTTTTTAATCTTGTGTATAAATGAATACAGAGGTTAGTTGGTGGGTGCATATTAATCTAAAATAAATGAATATATTTGAATTAATCAGATCTTCAGTCTATGTAAATTGATGATTTATAATGATATTAGCACAAATTGCAACGATAAATCATTTTAAAATTAGATTTAGGCCTCCTTAAAGCTGAAAGACTCTGGAGATTTGAATATAACTTGAGACAACTTTTAAGTTGTAGATTGGTCTTTCTGTAGCTTCATGGCAGAAGCAGGGGACAGGGAGACCAGAGGACAATGTTGAACCACATTCTATGAAGGGGAGATGGTAACAGGACCTGCAAGGTCACAAAAATAAGAAAAGAACAAGAAAAAATCAACAAAACAGAAATATTTTGAGTTTCACAGTTCATTTTCTGGCTTGGGACAGAAAACCTTAAGACTTTGATTCAACTCAATGCAATGAGGATGAATTAAATTGAGGCAGTTTGAAGAGGAAAGGTTTCTGCTGGTTCCTCCACTTGTTAATGACCTTGGGGCAACTGACTTTGCTCAGGCTGGTGATTTCATCTGAAAAATGGGTTTTATCATCCCAACTTTAAAGTATTGTTATGAAAATTATATAATATTGGATGTAAAGCGAAATTCCCAGTTCATGCAGAATAGAGTAGTAATTAAAAGAATAAAGTTGGACTGCCCGGGTACAAATCCTGGCATGGCCATTTCCCAGCTGTAAGACATTGGGAAACTTACACAGCCTTTCTGAGTCTCAGTTTTCTCAATTATAAAATAGGGATAATTTTAGGGCCTCTTAGGATTGGTGTGAGAATTACATGTAAACATGCAGGTCCTGTAACTAAGGAGTCACTTGGCAAATATTATCAGCATAAGTGATTGTCATTGATGTTACCATGACTCCTGAGTAGTGATACTATGAAACTGACTTAAGAAGAAAGAAAGGAGAGACAGAACTGTGATGAATATACCGATGGAAGAGAGAATATGTGGCCAGAGGGTCAAGAAGAAAAGGAAGAAGATAACTGTGCAGGGAAGCTAACATATGGCAGCTGACCTCAATTCCTTTCCCTCATGCAAGAAATACTGCTAATCACATATATCTTCCCTGGACTTAACCTGATCATTTTTTTTTCATATGTATGAGGTTGGAGAACTACCTGCAGAAACAATCACCTGAAGTTAAGAAATTGAGCAAGATAAAGAATAAAGGATCAGGATTGCTCTGGGCTTCCTCTCCTGAGAATAGGCCCTGTGTAAAGAATAATGATGATCTGTGATAAGCCTATGATTAGGTAAGCAAATTTTCCCTGGTGTCTGTGATTCTTACCTGTAACTGTTTAGACATAGAAATATCAATGCCCTGAGATCCAGTCAGAATTTATGAACCACCTGGCAATAACATCATTTTGGCATCTTAAGAAGGAAATCCCAAGATGGCTGTAGAACACTGCTCCATAGCTATCTTGGGTGGGAGAAGAGAATGTATAGAAGAATAACTGCAGCAAGAAATCATCAACTACAAGTTTGTGACCCACAAGAAAATCTTTGTGCACATGTTATGAAAGGAAGTACCATTCTCCTAAGAGCTTGGGATGAAGATGAGGTAACCACTTTTTATGGGCTGAATATTTGTGTCTCCCCCAAATTCATATTTTGAAGTCCTAATTCCCAATATGATGGTACTTGGAGATAGAGTCTTTGCGAAATAATTAGATTTAAATGAGGTCATGAGGGTGAGGCCCTCATGATAGAATTAGTTCCCTAATAAGAAGAAAACATTTCAAGTGTCCTTATAAGAAATATCTACCAGAGTTCTCTCTCTACCATGTGAGAACACAGTGAGAAGGTGGCCTCTCTCAAGCCAGGAATATGCTCACCAGGAACTGAATCAGCCAGCACCTTAATCTTAGACTTCCCAGCCTTCCAAACTTTGAGATGTCTGTTGTTGAAGCCTCCCTGTCTATGGTATTTTGTTAGAGCAGCCTGAGCCGACTAATACATACTTATTCTAGGATTAGCACTTGCTGGAGTTGGGAAAGAAACTTGTCAGGGTTGGGGAATATGATACCTCATATTTAAATAAAAATTATTCTATGTGTGTAAGCACACCTGCATGCAGACACATACATGTGTATGCACACACATGCGCACACACACACGCATGCTCATATTTAAAACACACAAACAACTTGACCATAAGTTGCAAAATCACAACATTAACTGTACTCATTCTGCCTAAAAATCTTACTTTCTGAATTATCTTATAACTTAAAAATAGAATGTTTTCCTCTAGACAGAAATAAATGGTGGTCATTTGACAGCCAGCCCATTTACCAGCAAATTCTTCCTTATCATCACCTAGTGCATAATTGCTATAGCTTTTGGACATTAGTCCTAAATTAACAAACCATCACTAAATTAACTATTTCTAGGAGAGTCAAATCAAATATTTAAAGGGACACAGGAATTTTCAGAGACACATAGATCTGTTGAAGGATATCCTCCCTAGAGAAACACTCCCACATGGGTCCAAAGAGTCATGCACAATACACAGGGATGCTTATTATATCATCATCTGAAACAATAAGTAAAGTTAGGAAGCAATCTAATGTCCATCAATAGAGGAATGTATAAGCAGAAGTGTTTTGCCTTGTTTTGTTTCAATGAAGTAACTAGGTATTGTGAAACAATTATACTCCCATAAAGATCTATAAAAAAACCCATACACTAGGATGTGTGCTAAGTAGTTTACATACATTAATATACAACAGTGTTATTAGGATTTTGTGAGTTTACACAACTTAAATAACTTGCTGAAAGTCCCACAGCTATTGAGAGGCAAAATTTGAGTTTCAATCCAAAACTGTCTGACTCAAGATCCTAAACTCTTACCCCCAAATTATGGAGCCCTTATCAATCCCCAATACTTTGATGAGGCTAAGAAGGTAGGCAGAAACCACAATCACATGATGTTGGAGTGCCCAAGGGCTGTGTTGTAGTATAACTCTCCATGGGGCAGGATACAACATTCCCCTCATTATTTGGTCCTTTTTATCCAGACTGCCTGGTTTTGAATTCCAATTTTACAGCTTATTAAATGTGGGTAGGTTGGATGATTTACTTGACAATTTTGTCTTACTTTCCTCACCTGTAAAAGGGGAATAAATTAAAATACCTACCTTAAGGGGTGTTATATTAAATTAAATAATTAAATAATGGGATAATTAATAATTATGTATAATAAGTCTACCTAACATTTATATAGGGTTTACTATGTGCCAGTCACTATTCAAACTCCTTTTCATAAATTATCTAATTTAATCCTCACAGGGACCTTTAGACATAGTACTGTTACTCTTCTAAGTTTATATACAAAGAAAATGAGACAGGGATAGTTTAAGCAATGTTCCTCAGGTCACAGAGTTAATAAATAGCAGAAATGGAATCCTAGCTGGGCAATTTGCTTCTTGATATCTACTTTCAAATCAAGAATAGTCTGATTGCCGACAACAGCAGTGATTTTTTTTTTTATTGTGGTTGATGTGTTATTTAAGAGAATGTACTCAGGGATTATGCCCACACTAGGGTCCTAACACTGGGCTCATTTACCCCCTGCCTGTGAAAGAACAACCTAATGACTGGAACAGAACCAGATAATGTACAGAAGACTCTTAACAGACCGCTCCTAAAGAGGAAAGCTGAAACACCAGGGCTGCAGGGCTCTGACCCAGGCCATTCCTCTCACTGCAGATTAAAAACAAGTAACTCTCAAGAGACCCACTTATGAAGCCTTAAACTAGATTTTCTGGCAAGGAAGCTGAGGAGGCACTTAACACTTAAAGTCATGTCCCAGAAGTGTTTGCTGCTTTTAGGATGATTGATCTAAGTGGTTCCAAATAAATAACAATGAGCTGGAGGTGAAGGTGTCCTCAGCTTCCAGGCTCGAGACGTTGGATGCAAGCACCACATACACACAATCACCTACGGCCACCTTATTGCTCAGACTCCTGTCTTTCCCAAAGGCAAACCTTGTCCTTTCTGCTGATTATTTTAAAATGGAGACTGGTTGATCACAATAACAGGGCTTCAGTTTCATCCCATCATCAGAACTAGGAACAGAAAAGCACAAAAAGATTGACTAGCTCACCCAAGGTCATATTGCTGGATGTAGAAGAAGCAATGCCCATCCCATATTTTCCTGTCTCCCTTGTCTCTGCCTTTGTAGGTACAATAGTGTTTGGGAAGAGCTTGTTACCAAATCAGGTTCTTTTGCCCCACGCACAGCAAGCCAAATGCTGAGATGCTGAGGTTTGCAGCAGAGAAAGGGTTTATTCACAAGGCAGCCAAGCAAGGAAATGAAAAAACAAATCTCAAATCCACCTCCCTGAACATGAGGGCCTTGGGATATTTACAGGATAAAGAAGCGGGGTGATCTGAGGCATGGGGAAAGGTGGTTGGAGGTAAGAAAAAAGTAATCAGTGTTACGTGCAGGTGTATCTGAGTTACATGCTTCTTCATAGGAACCGTGTTCAGAAAATGATGGCATTAGCATGATCTGAGGTTGGAGTTTTTGGCCCTCTGATGTCAAAAGATCATCCATCAGACACTCATGCAGGACCAGTTGAATGTTCAGTGGCCTCTACCAGTTTGAACTGGGCAAGACTACCTCCATGATCCTGAGAAACAACTTAAGCAACCTTTATTATAGTGACCCATACATCAGAGGTGTTATCCATAGGGGACAGTTAAAGAAGTCTTGTAATATATTGTTTAAGCTACATGAAGCTTGGAATGTATGCAATTTGCAGGAACATTTAAGGTTAGCTTGACTGGCAAAGGCAAGTTAGAGGGTATTATTTATTAAGCAAGTTGTAATTTAAGGAATCTAACTGATGACTGCCCTCGATTTCAAGTTTGCCTCAGTAAGTGTGATCATCTCTATGCAACTGTGAACCAGAGCCCCTTTGAACCCTTTCCATCATCTATAGAAAGAAAAAAAAGTATCACAGTAAGATGATAAGAGAACTAGATTCAGAAATTCAAAGCAAAACTGTCCTCTATTGAATTTCTATTACTTAATACATTTGTAAGAAGTCACAAATTAATTCTCTAAGCAAAAGGTAGACCCTAAAAGATTTTAATTCATTGGTGAGTCTTGCTCAGTGGTATTTAAGGCTATCAAGTCAAGTGATAATGTAGTATATGGATTATAGAAGAGTCTAGACTTAGAAAGACAAGTTAGGAAGTATTAGTAAAGAGAATTCTGTGTCTGCCACAACATTTCCTCTTCCTGTACATAAAAAAAAAAAAAAAAAATCTGAAGTTCCCAGTTTACCCTGCAATTTGGCTGAAGACATGAAGCCGAGTTCTGGCCAAAAAAAGATGGGCAAAGTGATATAAGCCATGTCTAGCCATTCACTATCAGCAATTTATCCTTAAGAAATTCTTGTACAGTTGCATGAAATTATATTACAAAAATGTTCATGCAGCATTATTCATAATAGTGAAAACTTAGAAAGAAACCAGAAGTCCAACAGGGTACTACTAAATAATTAACTGGCATATCCCAAATTTGGAACTGTATACAGCCTCCAAAATTAATAAAATAGTCTCAATTATTATGAGTAGCTTGTGACATACTAATCCTCCTGTTGAGAACAAACTAAAAGCTGGATTAAACACATTTTAAAAAGACACTTTTTGAAGGCATCAGAGAGCAACCAATGCAGATGAGAATCAAGGAGTTAGAACAGCAAAGAGCAAGTAAAGTACTACGATGAGATTTACTCCATTGTTGATTTTTCTCCTTTGGGGCTTTGCCAATCTGCAGCAAGGGGTACAAAGGATAAACAGAAAGTAGTGGCAGAGAGTTTGCAGTCGTTTCATTGAAAGAGGAAGACAAAAATTAGAAATAAGGGTGATTAAGGCAGCCAGGACTAGAGGGGCCCAGATCACATAGTAAAGAGCTGCACAGAAAAGTGAGCCCAAAATTACTCATGCAATGTCCCCCAAATTACTCCCTGATCCTAAATTGTGCATTTATGGAGCTAGATAATGAAATTGATAGCAGAAATCAACTGCTAAGAGGTTAAAATCTAAGCAAGGATTCAAGCAGTCTTATGGTGATGGGGAGCAATAAATTGGAGTCCAGAGTCCATCATGGAAGAAGGCCCTGTAGAAACCTAAGCTTTCAGTTGAGAGCATTACAAACTATGTTCAAAAAGTAAGGGAATACATAAAAAGATAAGCCCTAATAAAACCAGAAACTCAGGCTTAATTGGATCAATTCCCATACTTTACATAGCTGCCAAAAGAAAAGTAAATCCTCTCTCCAGGAAATCAATATCATCCAGAGCCTCTAAAATTTTCCATACACAATGTTGTGTATTTAATAAGAAATTAAGATCATGCCAGGACAAAATAACAAATGACCAGAACAAAAAAAAAAAAACAGACAATAGAAACTTTCCCAAAGGTGATCTCACAATTGAATTTTCAGACCAACTTTAAAGAAATTATGATTAATTAATTCAATAAAATATAGGATAACGTAGAGAATTTTACCATTTGTAAACTGATATCAATAAAAATGGCCAAATACAAATTCTAAAATTGAAAATTATAATAACTGAAATTAGAATAAAAAGTCAGATTAAAGAAAACAAAGGAAAGAATTAATGAACTGAAACAGATCAGTAAAAAAAAATGTCCATATTGATGCACAGAGAAGAAAGATGAGTATAGAGAAAAAAGTGAAATTTTATGTAACATGGAGGAAATGTCTAATATATGTGTAAGAAGAGGAAAGAGCAGAGAAGAGAAAAGAAAATTGATCAGAAAAGTATTTAAAGACAGAATGGCTGAGATTTTCTAAAACTGGTGAAACAACAAAATAAAGATTCAAGAATATCTTGGAACCCAAACAACATGAATACAAGGAAATAAATCACAAAAGAAACATCAAAGAAAAACTGTTGAAAAACAGAAACAAAGTCAAAATCTTAAAAGACGAAAGAGAAAAAAAAAAAAAACCCATCATTCTTAGCAAGAATTATGGAAGCCAAAGACAATATAATGAATTTTAAACTGCTGCCCAAAACAAACAAACAAAAAACAAAACAAACTAACAAAGAAAAAAAAACTTACCAAGCTAAAATGTTTTCTCTAATAAAATAAATATATCTTTTGAAATGAAGGCCAAGTACATTTTCAGAAAAATAAAAATAGAATTTGTGATCAGCAGATCTATAAGAAAAGAAATACTAAATGCAATTCTTTTGGCAGAAGAGTAATCCCAGATAGAAGCATATTAACATAAAAAGAAATGAAATACAACAGTAAAGGAAAATATGTGGAATGATAAATGAATATTTACTACATAAAACAAAATAATAAAACACTTTGGTGTTTAAAATATAGAGAGAATCAAAATACATAATAGCAATAGTACATGAGTTTGTAGAGAGCTAAAATGAATTAAAATATTCTTAGGTCCTTGTATTATCCATAAAATGGTAAACATACTAACTTGAATTAGACCTTAATAAGTCAAGGGTGCATTTTGCAATCTCTAGGGTAATCACAAAAAGAATAATACAATTTTATTGTGTATTATATGCATGTGTGTGTATATATATATATATGAAATAAACTAATAGAGGAAAATATAAGTTGTGAAATATGCTTAATCCTACAGGAAAGAAAAAAATAGAAGTGAATAAGATAAATTGGCTAAGCAACTAATAAGAAGGCAAAATTAATTTAAATAAACAAACAACTTATATTAAATGTAAATAGACTAAATCTTTCCATTAAGAACAAAGATTTGTCACGCTGGGATAGTCAGGAAACATATCTTAAATATAGGTACAAAAATGTTTGAAAAATCAAAGAATAGAGAAATATACCAGGCAAAAAATTAATTGAAAGAAAACTAATATGGGGCTTCCCTGGTGGCGCAGTGGTTAAGAATCCGCCTGCCATAGCAGGGGACACACGTTCGAGCCCTGGTCTGGGAAGATCCCACATGTCACAGAACAACTAAGCCCGTGTGCCACAACTACTGAGGCTGCGCTCTAGAGTCATGCACCACAACTACTGAAAACCTCATGCCACAACTACTGAAGCTTGTGTACCTAGAGCCTGTGCTCTATAACAAGAGAAGCCACCACGTTGAGAAGCCCGTGCACCACACCAAAGAGTAGCCCCCGCGTGCCAACACTAGAGAAAGCCCGCACACAGCAATGAAGACCCAATGCAGCCAAAAATATAAATAAATAAATAAATAAATGAAAACGAATATATCTATATTGACCTTATATATAACTTTAAGGCAAGAAGTATTACTAAAAATAGTTTTTATAATGATAAAGGAGTAAATCAAAAAAAGATATAAAAATTCTAAATTTCCAAGCATTGAAAAATGTAGTATCAACATATTTATGCCAAAAATTGACAAAAAGAAAAATCTGTAAGTGTCGTTAGAGGTTTTAACACAGCTTTCTCAGTGACTGGTACAACAAACAGCCCCCAAAAAATCAGTAAGGATGTCACAGATATCATGATTAACCAATTTAACTAAATGATCCTGTATACAGTATGGCATCCAACAACTGCAGAATAACATGTTTTTCAAATATACATGGAATATTTACCAAATGATCTTATGCTGATCTATAAAGCATATCAGCAAATTTCAAAGAATAATTATGACAAAATATGTTCTGTGACATCAATGGTATTAAGCTAGAAATCAATAACAAAACCAAAACTAGAAAGATCCACAAGTGTTTGGGATTTAAGAAATCAAGCAATGCCCTTGTAAGCAACACAAGGGTAAAAAGAAACAAAGCACGATGAAAAAGTTTTTTAACATTTTGAACTGAATTATAATAAAACTACACTATTCCAAAGTTTGTGACAGGTGGATAAATCAGTGTTTAGACCCTTATCTTATTCCTCACCTTTCACTGTGATATTTTGCTGCAAATTTCGTATAGATATACTTTATTAAGTTAAAAGATCCCTACTTCTAACATTCTAAGTTTTTTTTATATAAATGACTTTCTCAAAAAAAAAAATGTATAGCTTTAAATGTTTATACTTTTTCCCCTGCTCTCATTAACCTCAACATTTATTAGTGTAAATTTGAAACAGTAAATAATCGAGTGTGTTAATTGCCATGTGAGGATAGAAGTTCAGGCTGTCATAAGAGCATGTAGCAGAGGTGCTAACCCAGTCAGGGATTCTAGGAAATCTTTGTGGATGAAATGACTTCTGAATTGGTATGAGGAGGAATCATTAGCTATTCAGGTAGATAGGGAGAGAAAAGGGTACTCTAGATAGAGTGAATATTATTCCTAAAGACCCAGGACTGAGTCAGCATGGGACATATTTGGGGACATGAGACAGGTGGAAAATGTATGATAAAATATGTCTGGTAGAATGAAAGGCAAACTCCTTTCACACCTAATTCATCACCCCTGCAAATTTCTAATTATTAAATTCCTTGCAAATTCAATTTTTCTAACCTCACTGACAACACTCAGTCCAGCTAATTTGCCTCTCACCTGGATTCCTTAACCATCTTCCAAGTAGTCACACTCTATTTTAGTTTGCTACCTGCCCCCACTTACAAACCACTCTCTAGAGCATAAAACCCATCAGCCTTTCATTAACCTAGCTAAATTCTCAAGTTTATGTTACTTTATAAGCCTCTCCACACCCTTCATGATGTGGTCTTTGTACACCTGTCTACCTTCCTAATGTGAACACCTCTTTTCTTCAGTAACCACAACTGCATATATTAAAAAATAATAATAAAGGCTAAAGATTCATGATTCAAACATTTATCTGAAGTAGCATGAAAAAGAACAGTAAATAAAACTCAAGGAAGTAGAAAAAGGAAAATCATAAATATAAAAGAAAAATCAGTAAAATAAAAACAGTGTAAATAACCAGTAAAGTAAAAATTTGGTTATTTTTAAAGACTAATAAAATTTATAAACTTCTTGTAATTCTAAGGAAAAAAATGAAAGGGCACAAATAACATATATCAAAAAGAAAAAAAGAACATTATCACTGCTTGTACAGTGATTAAAAAGATAATAGAAAGACAATATTAACAACTTCTGCCAATAAGCTTGAAAGCTTAGAATAAATAGACAAATTCCTTAAAAGCACAGTTTACCAAAACTGACATAGAATAAATAAGAGATCTGAATATTCCTGCATCTCTTAGGAATTTAATCCATAAGTAAAAGCCCTACCACAGAGAAAACTTCAGTCCAAGATAGCTTAACCAGGGAACTCTTTTGAATATAGAAATAAGAAATCATGCCAAACTTACATCAAGTCTTCCCAGGAATGAAAAAAAAAAGTGTGGTATCTCTCGTTATGATATTGGCACAACCTCAACCCCAAAATCTGTCAATGAAATTACAAAACAAAATATTACAGATGAATCCTAATGAACACACACACACACACACACACACACACACACACACACACACACAAGTGTCTGAAACAAAGTAATAGCAAATCAAATGCAGTGATACCTAAAAGGACAGTGCCTTGTAACAAGGTAGGAATGTAGGGTTTATTCCAGCAATGCCAAGTTGGTTTAATATTTTTAAAAGTTAATCAGTGTTTTTTACCACATTAACAGAATGAATAAGAACTCCACATGAACATCTAAATTAGTACAGAGGAAGCATTTGATAAAATCAATCATGCATTCATGATTCTAAAAAAAGTACTCTAGAAAAGAAAAAAGAGAAGGAAACTTTTCTAATCTGATAAAGACTATCTGGTTTAAAAAAAAAAGAGAAACCTACAGTAAGCATAATATCTGTGATGGACTATTAGAAACTTTTCCCCTAAGACTGGGAATGAAACAAGAATATCTGCAGACTGAGATTTTCTCTGCCGCCAAACTTTTAGTCAAGATCCTCTGAGCCTTCTGCTCAACTAGCCCAAACTGTGACCTTCCATGTCTATCCTTGTAGAGTCTAGGTTTAGCAAGAATCCTGCTATCAGTTTAGTCAGAATCCCCACCCTCAAAATCTTATTACCCTGATATTTAATCAAAGTCCTCATCTCCTGCCATCTCCCAGGTAATATCTGATCACCCTGCCTGCAAGGGCGATCCCCTTGATCCTTGGCTATAAATCTTGACTTTTCCTTGTTGTATTCTTAGTCAAGCTGAATCTCTCTCCTGTATTGTAAAATCCTATGACAGTCCCTACATCTAGCATGATTATCCTTTACTATTTCAACAAAAGTCATGAATAATTATTTTCATTAACACTGCTATCACCTCTTCTATTCATTATTGCTACAGAGGGTCTAATGAGTGCAATAAGATACAAAAAGAAAGTAAATAAAGTAAATAAATAAAATTAAATAAAAGGAAGAAATAAGTAGTATTATTCATATAACATGACAATATAAATATAAAATGCAAAAAAATCTACTAATAAATTCTGAAAATAAATAAGTAAATTTTACAAGATTTCTAATTACAAAGTCAATATAAAAAATGATTGTATTTCTACATTCTAGAAACAATTAGAAACGAAATTTACAGATTTTAGTACACCTACCCTTAAAATACATCAATACCTAGGAATAAATCTAATTTTTAAAATGGGCAAGATTGCTACACAGAAAAACACAAATATTACTAAAAGAAAATTAAAGAATTAAATAAATGGAGGCTTACACCATGTTCAGGGATTACAAGACCCAATATTCTAAAGGTATCAGTTCTTTTCAAATTAATGTATAGTTTGCTTCCAACAAAAATTTCACAGAAATTGATTAGATGATTATAAAATGAATATAAATATGAAAAGGGTTAAGAATAGTGAATTCGATTCTAAAGAAGATCAAAGCTTAATGACTTATATAACAAGATACCAAATCTTATAAAACTACAATTCTAAGTGTGGTAGTGGTGATAGGATATACAATAAAACAAAGAAGTAGAAGAGACTCCAGAAACAGCTCCAACCATATACAGACTTCTGATTTATCACAAAGTTTGACCATGAAATGCAGTGAAAGAAGCATGGTCTTTTCAATAAAGTATGCTAAATCAAATAACTTTACCCCTTTCCTCACACCATATACAAAAACAAATTTTAGATACATCATAGATCTAATGTGATAGATGAAACAGTAACACAGGAGATAACAGCTTCATTTGGGGTAGGCAAAAAATTCCTAAATAGAAAACAGGAAACACTAACAATAATACAAGAAAGTACAAATAAATCAACTTCGTTAAAAGATGACTTAAAGAGCAAAAAAGCAAAACACAGAGTGGGAGAAGATATTTGCAACGCATGCATCCAACTTACATTCAGAATTTATAAAAAACTCCTATAAATCAGTAAGAAAGAGGAAAACAACCCAATAAAATAAAGGCAAAAGACTTGTCCAGCCACTTAGCAAAAGAAATTGACCAACTGATTCATAAGGTGTTCAACCCTTAGTCATAAGGTGTTCAACACTTAGTCATAAGGGAAATGTGAAATAGACACAATAAATTACCACTAGAAAGCCAGAAAATTGGCTGAAAGTTAAATTTTTTTTAAAAATGACCATACAAAGTGTTGGCAAAGATGTAGAGCAACTAGAATCCTAATACAATGCCTAGGGAAATAAGAATTCTTACAGTCACTTTGGAAAAACTGTTGGCAGTAGCAACGAATGCTAAATATGCACATGACTTATGTCATAGCAATTTCACTTCTAGGTATGTGCCCAGGAAAAATGTATATATATTCATCAAAAGACATGCATAGGTATAAAGATAGGCATAAAGTTATTCACAGTAGCCCCAAAACAACACAATCTAAAAGTCAATCAAAGCACAACAAATAGATTATGTTACAGTCATACAATACAATACTCTGCAGCAATAAAAATGAACTAACTACTACTGCATGCATTAGTGGAAAAATTTCACAACCATACAAGCAAAGGAATCCAGACTCAAAAAAGTTAATGCTAAATGATTCAATTTACATTAATCTTAAGAAAAAGGAAAACTAATCTATGGTGATAGAATTCAGAAGAGTGATTACATTCAGTAATGTTGAATAAAATGACTGGAAGGGATAAGAAAGAATTCAGGGATAGTGGTTATATTCTATATCTTAATTTAAGTGGTGACTATATGGATACATTCATTTAGGAAAATCATAAAGATCTATACTAAAATTCTGTGCATTTTACAGTATACCTTAATTTTTAAAAAGTTTACAAAACCACAATGAGACATCACCTCACGCCTGTCATAATGGCTGTCATAAAAATGTCTACAAGTAAAAAATGTTGGTGAGAACGTAGAGAAAAAGGAGCCCTCGTACACTGTTGGTGGGAATGTAAATTGGTGCAGCCACTATAGAAAACAGTATGGAGCCTCCTCAAAAAACTAACAAATAGAACTACCGTATAATCAAGCAATGCCACTCCTGGGTATATACCCAAAGAAAATGAAAACACTAATTTGAAGATACATGCTCCCCAGTGTTCACAGCAGCACTATTAACAATAGCCAAGATATGGAAGTAACCTAAGTGTCCATCAACAGACGAATGAATAAAGAAGATGTGATATATATATATAGATATAGATATATATATATATAATATGTTTATATATACACAATGGAATATTACTTAACCATAAAACAGAATGAAATTCTGCCATTTGCAACGGCATGGATGGACCTAGAGTGTATTATGCTTAATGAAATAAGTCAGACAGAGAAAGACAAACACTGTATGTTATCACTTATATGTGGAATCTAAAAAATAAAGCAGATGAATAAATACAACAAAACAGAAACCAGCTCACAGATACAGAGAACAAACTAGTGGTTACCAGTGGGGAGAAGGGAGGGAGGAAGGGCAAGATAGGGGTAGGGGATTCAGAAGTACAAACTACCATGTAAAAAATAAATAAGCTACAAGGATATATTGTACAGCAGAGGAAAATATATCCATTAGTTTATAGTAACTTGAAATGGAGTATAATCTACAAAAATATTGACTCAATATGTTTCACACCTGAAACTAATATAATATTGTAAATCAACTATACTTCAATTTAAAGTAATTAAATTAAATTAATAAATGTTTAAGTCTAGATCTGCATGTACAGACATAGAAAGATGCCTAAGCTATAATATTAAATGAAAACAGCAAGTTGTAGGGCAGTCCCTATTGTATAAGCCTATGTTGGAAAAGTAAACTTATAAAGCATAATGTGTGCAGATCTGAAAGAATACACTACCTACGGTGAAGGCTATGGGTGATAATGAGACTTCTCTCCAAATCTATATTCTTTATTATTTTAGTTTTTTCGCAGCAAACACAATTACTTTGCTGATTGGGATTTTTTTAAGCTTCTGAAAAGCTATTAGGCAGTGACGGCTGGAAGTGAACTGAAATAAACACATGGCATCAAGAGACTTTTAATATTAAAAAATAATTTGGATTTGATTCTTTTGCCCTGAAGCATGCCTGAACACATGAAGTGAGAAAGGAGTCTAGATGTCTGCAATGTTTTCAGCAGGGACCATAACACCAGTATCAAAATTACATATTTTAACCCAATGCCAAAAATTAAAGGATATATTCAGGTCTTCTATCGCCCTTCTCCACCTTTCTTCCAGCCCTTTTCTATATGCTATATTTTCACCAACTTCATTTTCCTCCAAAGTCTTCCGTATTTTCCCCCTCAGGAATAGAATGTATTCTGCCATATCACTTTCAATTACCGTTTAATAATTTATGAAATTACTCAGCATCATACCTTCAGTCAGGCCCCATTACATTGTAATGAGGTTTGATTTAACACGGTCATTATAAATGCTGCTAAAGGTTAATAGGGAAAAAAAAGTTTCAATCCAATGCATTTTATTTCACTCATTTAGGAATAAAATAAGCATCTGTCACTAAGCATAGGACTTCCTTTTCCTGTAAGCAGCAGGGTATGATTACTCTGCTCACAAAAACTTAGCAGAATATAAAGGACTACCATCCGGCAGAAAGCCAACTTGTGGGAGGCACAGTGTAAAACTGCCTTTTCCAAGGATTGTGCTATAGAGTTTGGGGGCAGGAAAATTCTTTATTGTGCAGGACTGTCTTTCCCACGGCAGAACATTCAGCATTTCTGACCTTTGTCCATTAAGTACCTACAGCATACCAGTTACTGTTACAGCGAAAAACAGCCCCATGAATTTCCAAATGCCCTCTGGGGGGCAGCACTTCTCACAGTTTGGTACCACTGGTTTAAAATGTTGAGCACTAGTTTTTAAAGTCTAGAAAATCTAGTTTTGAAAGTCTAACTTATGCTAAACAGTTCATTTGAATGTAGTAAGAGAATAAAAGTAACTGTTTATGATCTCAACCATCCTCTAAGGAGGGTGGAGACTTTGTTTTGTGAGCCACTACTGTGACTGGAAGGGCCAGCTTATACCCCCAAGAGCTGGCCATGTGCATCTTTTCCCAACTCTACCTTCAATGACTTCACCTTGGAACTTTGAAATCAGCCATGGTGGGAATTTTTGGAGATCCAGTTGTTAAACATTCACCAGTATACCAATGTTCTTAGGGGATGTGACTAAATACGTGAGCTAAGCAGATCTGAATTATTACGCATAATGGAGAGAAAAGAATCTGCAGCTCCTAGAGAAAAATTACTTCAGTACATGGATAGAGAAAAGGAACAAAGAGCCGAAAGTTGCAGCCTTGCTGTGTTGTGACCATCAACAGTAAATTCTTCTCAACTTAAAAAAAGTGCTTGGCGCTTCCCTGGTGGCACAGCGGTTAAGAATCCGCTTGTCAATGCAGGGGACATGGGTTCGAGCCCCGGTCTGGGAAGATCCCACATGCCACGGAGCAGCTAAGCCCGTGCACCACAACTACTGCGCTTCCGCTCTAGAGCCCGCGAGCCACAACGACTGAGCCCATGTGTCACAACTACTGAAGCCTGCGTGCCTAGAGCCTGTGCTCCGAGAAGCCACCGCAGTGAGAAGCCAGAGCACCACAACGAAGAGTAGCCCCTGCTCGCTGCAACCAGAGAAAAGCCCACGTGCAGCAAAGAAGACCCAACACAGCCAAAAATAAAATAAATAAAAATTAAAAAAAAAAAAAAAAGTGCTTGAAGCAAGGGAGCAACCAAGACAGATGGTGAGTTTTGCCTGAATGTCGGTCTATTCATTCATTCAACAAATATTTAGTGAGCACCTATCAAGTGCCAAGCATTGCTCTAGGCACTAATCTGACATAGCCATTCAAAGGCAACCCACATAACTGCAGAAAAAGGAAACAGGAGAATCATGAAAAAGTATGTAGAAACTTTATGGAGGATTTGAACATTTCCTTGGAATCGGTGAAGTGCCAAGCAAGTTATGCCTGAATGTCAAAGGAGCAAGGAACTGAATTTCATATGGAAAATCGGAATTTAATAGAGGCTTAGCTGGAATGAAGCATCCAATTTCCTAGCGTCCAAGACTGAATTGCTTCCCTTCCCCCAACCCTGAAAGTAGTATCCCTCAGCCATTCACCAAACTCTAGTACTTGGGAGAGGTTGAAATCAAGGGGACACCAGAATGGTGTGGAATCTGGAGGCCATATAACATGAAGACACCAGTCTTAGAGAAGCTCGGGGGTGGGGGTAGGGGGGACATGAGATCTGTCTTCAAATGCCTGAGGGCCATCGGTTTAGAGAGAAATTACATGTTTCCTCACTAGCTTTAAGGGCAGGAGTAAAATCAATTTGACAGAGTAGGTGGGCAGATTTAATCTCAAAAAGAGAAAAAAAAACATACATAATATACAACTCCCTTATATAAAATAGGTAAACAACAAGGACCTACTGTACAGCACAGGGAACTACACTCAATATCTTGTAATAACCTATAATTGAATCACTTTGCTGTATACTTGAAACTAACACAACATTGTAAATTAACTATACTTCGATTAAAAAAAAAAAGAGAGAGAGAAAAAACTTCTAGGAGTCACAGCTGACTGGCACTGGAGTGACTGTATCTCAACCTTACTCCATGTCAACAGGATAAAGTCCCAGTCCTTCCTGACAAACAAAGTTGTATCTCCCAGAAGAGGGTAATTATTTATGAAATGTCCTTAGCAGAATGTCCATTGTTTAGAATCGCTTGTGGCAAACAAACCTAGAATCTATGGATTTAATGATTTCCCAGGGCATCTAACCTAAGTTGTACAATCATCTGGAGTATAAAATAGAGATAACCCAAACACTCTCCTCTGTGTACAGTAACCTGCAAAGCCTCATGATAGGTAGAGACTTTACCTATCATGGTTGGCCAGAGATTTCACATCTGATGCAGGAAGAAAAGACCTGGGGAGCCATACAGAATGTCCAAGACCTCTCCCTGCTTCGCTTATGCCACTTGATTGCTTTTATCCCTGAAATTACTAGTAAATCTTGGTATGGGGTAAGATCTTTGAATATGTTAAGTCAGATTGGACAATCCAGTCCTCTGTGTTAGCCCACTAGCATAGTGACTGCCTCTATAAATATTGGTTAAACCAAATTCCCAAATAGAATGTGCCTTATTATAAGTCAGTTTATATTTGTGGAATTACTACAACTGAAGCTGAAAGAATATTTCAAAGATACCATCCAGTGGGGCTCTATGTTTGATGACAGCTTGTACTAGATGAAACTTTAAAGTCCTCCAATGTTAATATTCCATAATATAATGATCCATCTTTGAAAGCTTGAGTCTCATGTACTCAGTCTCGCCTCAGATCTCAGTTAAATAATAAGCAAACCTGCAAAAGCATAAAGTTCAACTTACATGGCTCCTGCTGCCACAGAGTGACTTGAGAGGCAAAGTCAAGAACGACTGACTTTTATCAAAGCCATTAAAAAAATCTTGAGAGAATTTTGATACATTATTTCTATGATCTTGGTAAGAACCTTGTAAGGTTATAAAGAGAAAAAGATACTCTTCTCTCTGATTAGGAAATAGACTCAGAGAGGAAAGTGATTTTTCCAAACTTACACAGCTAATATTTACCAGAGATGGTCCTCAAATACAAGTCTTTGACCTCCAGAGCCAGTGCTCTTTCCTTAATGTTACACGTAATGCCTCATTCTTACCAACTGTGGACAAAGAAGTAGCCACTAACCTCTCTGAATCTCAATTCTCTCTTCTGCAAAATGGTGACAACAATAAACCCTTCCTCACATACAACATTGTAAATGTTTTATGATAGCAAATGTGTGTTCAGTAATCTGAAAAAATTCAGAGTACTGATGGAATATCAAAATAATGATTCTATGTCTCCACCAAATTTTGTAATATCATATTCCTTTCACATTCATTATCACTTACTTCTCCCAACCATCTTGCCAGATGAACAGGGTAGATATTTTCCTTTTCTTTATGGAAAGGAAAGCATGACTTAAAAGGTTAAATGAACTGGCTAACCACACAAAACTGAGAGTAAAACCTCTTCCTGTCCAGTGCTAAAACTCTATGCTAGATGTTACAAAGATTTTATAAAACAGCAAGAAATTTTACTTCCTCCCCTCTTGAGAAACTTAAAGCATGATGAACATGTAGGGCTATTTAATATGTGATGTATGTTATCTAGGAAATGTGACCCATCTTGAAAATAAGATATGTAACTATGGTTTCAAATAGTGTTCAGATATCAAAAGTAAAGGGAATTTTATTGTTTATATATGAAGAAATCACTCTTCAGTCAGAAAGCTAGTAGAACTATGACCCCCACTGGATTCCAAGTATATAGAGATAATGAACTAGGCACATTGTAGATATTCTATAAATCCTTGGTTTTATGAATAATTAACTTTGGGGCTGGAATATAAATAGGTGATAAAATGATCTTGAAATTTTCCCAGATCCATGCATTGGTAGCCAAAATTTTCTCAAAGAATTCACTTAAGATTTTCACTGACTTCTTCAGTAAAAGAGAAATTATAGAGTACCTGTAAGACTTCCTACATAAAGAATTCCAACTGTCCGCTAAATCTCTTCTTCCTTTCTTCCTTAGTACGGAACTAAACTGCATTTTCCATTTAGTCACGTGATGGGGTCATGCAATTTAGTCATGTGATGGGGTCTGAGCCAATGGGATGTGAGTAGAAGTGATGTGTGCCTTGTCAAGATCTCAGCCACAAAAACTTCCAGACTCTTCCGTGTTCTTCTCCTTTGTGTGGCCAGAGACCAAGAAGGTCATTGGGATAGCAGTGGAAGCCATGTGTTGAAGATGGCAGAGCCACTACCAACCTGAGTCCCTGAAAGACTACATGGAGCAGAAATTGTCTCCCCCACACCAACGACCTCTGCTGACCTGGGATACCCCTGCTCAACTCTTAGGAGAGAAGAAATCAAGCCTTCATCATGGTTGAGCTGCTATATTTTTAGCTTCTTTCTTGCAGCAACTTAGCCCACATAAACTAATACAAATCATAATGTACTCTGCAACTGGATTCTTTTTCTTCAGTATGATTATTCTAAGCTCAGCTCTCTACCAGTTTAATTTTTATGACATATGCTAACCTGTTCATTTTAATAATATGTTCACCATAATGAAAATACCTCTGTGTTGCCATTCTGCAATTTCTATTAAACTGTAGCTTTTACCATGGCAATTCTAAATCAAGAAAATTCAGTGGTTCCTAACACCAATTATCCAAGCTTGGAATGATGTGATGCAAGAAACAAGCTAGTCACACCCTGTGAAAGAGGCAGTTTATGAAATAGGTAATTCTCATTCACAACCAAGGAAACAAACCCAGAGAGCTAAGTAATATGGCATGATTTAGGAGCACCAGGGAGGCCCTTCTCTTTTAGCCTGTCTGCCATTTACAGAGCATCGCTGGTGAGGGTTTCTAGTCTCTCCTACTTGATCCAGCCAAATATCACTTTCAATTAGGCTTTGTAAGGCACGACTTTATTCTTTTGTTCCCAAACTCAAAAACTTATAATGACTCCTTAATTGTATTTTACCCTGGCTTTCAAAACTCTCCTGCAGAATCTGGCCCTACTTTGCCCTCAACCTTATTTCCCACCAGACAGACAAAGACCTTTCCATGGAACGAACCCCCAGGCATGGCCCACAGGAAGTACCTCCAATCCAGGGACCACACATTCTCTCCTAGGAAAGGGTGAGGGGAGGCTGCAAATGTTCCTATGTTCCTACTCCCCTGTGATTGCAGGAGACAGGAAAAGAGTTCACTTGCAATAGTTCTCAATATCATTTCAAAAATGCAATATTAAGATTTAATCTGCTGTGGCATCTGGCACAGCTGAGAGTCCTCCTAAACTCTTGAAACCATCAAACCATCCACATGCCCCACATATAAATGGGGCTCCATTACCACCCATGACTCTCTGATCTGGCCCCGAATGACTTACAGGATTCTCCTTTACAGACTACGTCCCCACCTGCCTGATTCTGTTATCATCCAAATTATGGCCTTACCCTTCTGGGTTCTATGCTCCTAACTCAAGGTTAATGCCTCTTCCTGAATACAGCTGAGTCCCCACTCCAGCTCTGCCACCCCAGTCACCTCAGAAAATGCTCCTCTCCCAGTCCCAGCCCTCTCGGTTTTTACAAATTTTGCCCATCACCCTGTCCCATACCTGTGAGAGGACCCCAGGGTTCAAACCAGAACATGTAGGAGGAGCTCAGCAAAGGTCTGCTGATCTCATCATTTTGAACAGTTGAGCTGAGATATATATCAGTCTTTATACCAATCTTATTTTAATTCCTAATCATAATAATACAATCATTTATTAACTGAGCCCACCCTCAGATTTCCCCACTCAGTGATCTGGGGTGGGGCCTGAGAATTAATATTTCTGACAAGTTTCCAGGTGATGCTGCTGGTGGCTGGAGGACCACATTTTGAGG
The DNA here is from genome assembly GCF_002837175.3 of Physeter macrocephalus. Lineage (NCBI taxonomy): Eukaryota > Metazoa > Chordata > Mammalia > Artiodactyla > Physeteridae > Physeter > Physeter macrocephalus. Next base: position 103,325,223 of record NC_041220.1, read on the forward strand.
ACGACCGTCCTCTGCTTGCCCCTGCCCTAAACCAAGTGCCTCAGGTATACTCACAAGGTCATCTCCCTTAGGTGTCAAGAAGGACAACAGTGTGGGCTGGATTTCCACCCCTATCAGCCATCCCAGGAACACCACAAAGAAACAAAAGGAGTGAGTCCCTGTCCCAAGCTCCTGGTGGGTTAATGTGAGGGTAGGGTCGCCAGGCTGAGAAGCCCTGGTGAGGGCTGAGCACAAAGGTGGATGAGACTTACAGGTCAAACTACAGCAGTCACCAAACAGACAGGCGACGAAGGGAGTCACGGCAGCGATATCTGAGAAACAACATTATGACGGAACAGATCCCAAGGCCATCGACAGCTAGCTCTGAGACAGGCCCTCTTACCCACCAGAACAAAAGTACATGGTGTGCTCTGGGTAAACCTCCAGGGAATGCTTCAGCCCAGATCTCCTGACTGACTAACAGGAGTTTTTTCCTTTTCATGGAGAGGGAGCCATTCTTTCTTGATGCCTTTCTGAGTATGTCTGTGGCTGATAACAAACTAACTTCCCTCGGAAAATGCCCTTTCCTTCTCTCCCTCTCTCTTTCACCATTCTGTTTCCTAAAGGAGAGAAAGGGAGAGAGAGAGAGAGAGAGTGAGAGAGAGAGGATGGATGAATGAATGAATGAATAGCAATTTTTCACAACGTTCCTTAAGTCATCTCATGCTGAGGGGTCCAGAATAAGAAAGTCAAGGCCACGGTACAGCCTCTCAGCTGCCCAAGTCGTGGAGGTGGGACTGCCTTCCCCGGCGAAGTGGGCACCTGGGCAACCTCATACACTGCCCTGTGGGTACCGAGCTGCCATCATCATGTGGGTCAATCCCTCCCTCCTCTGGGTTATCTGGTTAGGTTATCAGGAGCCAGTGGGGCTGCTGCTGAATGCCCCTAGGTCACCTGATAGCTGTGGCTGCCCCTGGAATCTCCAAGGGAAAGGGGAAGGGGTGGGGCCATTCACCCAGGATGCTTCTTGATTTCTGCCTTTAGAGTTCTCCCAGATATCCCACTACCCCCCTTGCCTGGAACTGTCTGGGCTCCTCAGATATGCAAGTGATTCATTTTCCATCCGTCAGAGAGGAGACTTAAATAAATAAAAAGGTACTTCGTGGGGCGGCTGGGCCTAACGATAAAAGCAATTATAGGAAGCCAAATGAAGGCAGTGCTTTGTGCGGGGCCTGTGAAATTGGTTAAGCAAAAAGAATAATGGCCCGTTTCGGTGATTCATCCCTTTGCTCATTTCAGAGGGAGCATTATCTCAGTTAAGTGATGCAATTAGTATGAAAATGAGGGAATCATTGTTTAAGGAGATGAGAGGAAAGCAGAGTGGGGGCCGGATGCCACAGTGGGAAGAATAAGGGCCACTGCGATGGAAATTTGCATAGGTCAGTAGCAATGTGATGCCTCTAGCACGTATTCAAAGCTTAGCTTGCATTGTAATATGTAGCCATTAAATTCTCATTACGGGGACCGTGTCCAATACAATTCAATTTTTCAGAATCTTAATGATAAAAAGTTAATTACGTTAAGGTGAAAACCTTTTGTACTGAGCCCTAAAATAAAGCACAGAAAGGGCATTGTGAGTACCTCAGGACACTGCAGGTAGAGCCAGGGGGGGCTTAAATTACTGTTTTATTAACCATAACATCATTTGCAAGTTGACTTTTTTGTGAGCCTTGCAGATCTTTTGTAATGAAGTCAAGAGTGATAAATAAGGTAGTTGCCTCTCCTCTTCACATTTTTTTTCCTTCCCTGGTTCTCTGATGGTATTTTTCCACTCAGTAGCTGGAAGACCGTATTCCAGGGACTGGTTCACGTCTTTGGACATAGAAAAGGTAGAGAAGAGGGATCGGAGTGGAGCGTGTGGCAAAGAGCTCAGAGGGTCAGGAGTCATTGGACTCGGATCTGGTGCAGGGCTGCCACCAGCTCACTCTGTGCTTTGGGCATGGCATTTCACACCCAAAGCGCTCCAGGCAGAGATGGAGAAGAGAGCATGACCTGTTTTTTACAGCAGAGGATAACTTGTAGCTTCTGCCACTTATCTGCTCTGTGTCCTTGAGCCAGATACCTAACCTCTCAGAGTTTCATCATCCTCTTGGGAGCAAAATATAATGTTACCTTTCTTGAAGGAATTGCTATGAGGATTTGGAATCAAAGAATATACCATGTTTCATGCCAGGTCGGGGGAAGGGAAAGGCAGATCATCATCATCATCATCATCATCTTCATTGTGGTGTTAGACCCTACACCTCACATGCTACAGGAATGCAATAAGAATCAGCTCCCCTCCCATAGTGAGCTTCCATTTCTTCCTTTATAAAACCAGAGGGCAAATCATGATTTTTATATCTTGACAGGATAGAAAAGTAGCAAAGATTGCTGGCTCCCTTCACATAATCTAACACTGGAAACTCCCAAAACAGAGGAAGAGAAGTTGACATATCTATTAAACTGGCATAAGAACTGTGTGAATCCAAGAGAAGGTGGTTGGATCCCTTGGGAGGGGGGGCATGGAGGGTGTAGGAAAGACAACAACCCAGAGGAGAAGATGTCCAGGGTAGACCACTGCAAGGCAACGGCAACAGGGTAACATCAGGTTGGCATATCGGCCAGCTGAAGTGGAAGCAGCTAACAACATATGCAGGCCAACGAGAATCTTCCTCCTCCCACACCTCTGTACCCAAAAGCCAGGCATTTTCAACAGAAGGAGAAGAAAATCTTAAAGAGCATCAATGTCAGGGAAGTGGTAGGGTTGTAACTGTAAAATTTCTCTGTCTTGAGATGTAATACTCCTTCCTTTCCTACTCACCAAGAGAAGCTGCAGCCAAGACCTTCAACTTAGCCTTCAGTGATAACAGAACCAGGAAAATATCTGCTCCAAAGGGGAAATAACACAATATTTGATCAGTTAAATGACTCTAGTAATACTAGCAAAAGCCTACCAACACGAAGTGTGTGTGAGACATGGTACCATGTGCTACAAATATCAGTCTATTCAATCCTCACAACTGCTCTGTTAACCCAATTTTAAGTATCAAAAAGGAAGCACAGAGAGGTTAAGTTATTTGCCCATGATTACACAGCTGGGCATTGGCAGAGCTGGGTTTTGAATGTAGGCAGTCTGGCTCCCACTGAAGAACAAAATTCAACTGAGTAAATCTGAAGATCTAATTGGCTTTATTCAACAATTCATGAATCAGGCAGTGTCCCATCTAGCAGACAGAAAGGGGCTCCAAAGACCTATACAAAATGGAAGAATTTTATAGGCAGAAGGGGTTGGGACAAGGAAGTTATTAGCAAGTGGACTGTTTGTGGCAAGGTCTCCTTCCTCTAGGAGATGACAAGGGTCTACCAGGCAGATTACCTCACTAGTGCTGAAGCTGAATCTGGCCTCTGCACACCAACACCGAATTAAATCTCGGAGACAGAGTTCTGAGTGAAGTAGAAACTAATAGCTTTACTGCTTTTCCAGGCAAAGGGGGCCACAGTAAGCTAATGCCCTCAAAACTGTTTGTCCCGACCTGGAGGGGGTAGTGAGGAGTTTTATAGTAATGGTTCAAGGAAGGCATGATCAGCTCGTGGACATTCTTCTGATTGGCTGGTGGTGAGGTAAGTGGGAGTCAGCATCACCAACCTTCTGGTTCCAACCAGTCTGGGTTCTATGTGCTTGTGGGCAGTACACAGTTAACTTCTCCCACCTGGTGGGGGTTTCAGTATCTACAAAACAGCTCAGAGATATTGTTATGTATATGCCTTGAGGGGGAACCAGCTCCCAGCCGCAAGGCTGCACTATTGTTTCTCTGACTGTTCCTCCCTTGTCTCCACATCGCCTCCTTTCCCTAATTAGCAACTGTTTGAACCTGCCCTTGAAACTCAGGGAAAGTCATGGAGGCTGAATAAGCCTATTTCCTGTAATCAAGAAAAGGAGGACACAGAAAGGCTTTTGTGCCCAGGTGCCCCACAGGGTCCTGCTGGGTATCAGTGATGACCAGGTAATTCCAGATTGACTGATTTAAGATTCTACACCTCAGAGAGGTTAAAACTATAATTAAGCATTAAGTCTTGGTTTGGTGAATGGGTTTAGAACAGGTGACTACTGTGGGTCTGTTGTCTCTTTTTTAACACTCCAAAGCTTATGCTTTTACCAGTACACTTTACTGCCTTTCTGGCAAAAATATGACAAACTGAGTTATCTGCACCAGATAAAGAAAATTAATTGATCAGATAAAACATAAGTTAAAGATAAAATTATTAAATATCCCCAAAGAAATAAGGAGAATATCAGAAACATAAAGCAGGAACATGAGGAACAAAATAAAGACACTATGTTATGAAAAACTTGATACTTATAGAATCCAATAAATGGATTGAAAATGAATATAGCTGCAAAACAAATCAATGACCTGAAAGATTAGATCAGAAATGCTATGAATGGCATTAAAAAGGGATAACTGATAAAAAGTATGAAAAAAGAAAATCTAGAAGATAGAATTATAAGCACCAATATATGCATAGTAAGACTCAGAGAAAAAATAGAGAAAAATACCTATACAAGTAAATGACTAATTTCTCAAATTAGAAAAATATTGAAAAGGTTTATAGAATACAAACATATATGAAACCACCCATATTTTAACTCACTTTAGAGAAATTTGTTAACATTAAAAACAAAGAGAAAAATAACATCAATAAACACTTTAAAAATTCTTTAAAAAAATCCAAAGAAGAAAGTCACCTACAATGAAATAAGGGTCCAGTTGATATCTGATTTCTCAGCAGCAAAAATAACATGCAAAAAACTTTGAAACTAAAATTTTATACCCATCAAAACTATTATTTGGATGCAAAAGTCTTTTTAGGTACACAAGATTTCACTTGGACAACCAGACAAAACCCTCTTTAAAATGTAATTGGATAAGTATTTCTAAATGAAAATAAAATAAAATTTTATAAGATATAACTATAGTAAATTTAAAAACAAAACAAAAAAACAGGAAACATGGCCAAAGATGTTTACAAACATATCATGACTACATTAAATATTAAGAGATTATAAACTCATATCTCAAAAGGCAGAGACTCATGGGTTGGATCAAAACAAGATCCAGTAATTAGTTGTATACAACAGGCCCACATAAAGGACACTAAAAATGTTGAAAATAAATATGTCAGGAAAATATAAACCAAGAGAAAGTGAGAATAATAATGTAATACCACACAAAATAGAGTAGAAAGCAAAAACAAAAAAATCAGGAAAACAAAGAAAAATGTTGTATGCTACTAAAATAAACAATAAATCAAGAAGCTATAAAAGTCATGAATGTATCTGTACCCAAGAATATAGCATTTTAAAGATCTGCTGGGGCTTCCCTGGTGGCGCAGTGGTTGAGAACCCGCCTGCCGATGCAGGGGACACGGGTTCGTGCCCCGGTCCGGGAAGATCCCATATGCCGCGGAGCGGCTAGGCCCGTGAGCCTGCGCGTCCGGAGCCTGTGCTCCACAACGGGAGAGGCCACAGCAGTGAGAGGCCCGCATACCGCAAAAAAAAAAAAAAAAAAAAAAAAAATCTGCTGATTTGAATATTATATATTTTTGTTCCTGCAGTCCTGAAAATAGTAATAAGACCCCCAAGTGCCTCCACACTCCATATTGTTTTCTTAGTCTTGCCCACACTTCTGTAAGTTATTCTTTCATTAAAGTATCTTCAAGTGAATCATCCAAGTTGAATTCTGTATCTTACACAGATTCTGGCTGATACAACTTTATAATAATAAAAAAATAACCTAGAAACAAAATTCTATATTTATATGGAGAATAGGAAGGAAAAGGGGCAGTATATGGATTCTGGAGTTAGACAGACCAAGTGTGAGTCTTAGCTCCACTGCTTACCATTTGTATGACCCTGCACAAGATGCTCAAAGTCCTTGAGTTACAGTTTCCACAAATATAAACATTATGTAGTAATACCTGCCTCATAGTGCTTTGTGAGTATTCCCAACATTGTAATCAAACAATAAATTTTGGTGGTGACAGGAATACTAGAATAGAAGGAGTGGTAATATAAATACTAACACTGATGCCAATACTAATAATTTAAAAATATGAATGTTAAAATTATTATTGGGCTTTTTATAGTGCGAATGATCCTTCATGGTCAATCATACTATGTACATAAAAGCAAGGGATACATTCTTTCTTCAATAGCAAGAAAACCCAATTTATAATTCTAGTATCTTGATGAGCATGCAAAGCACTCATATAAACCTACCCTGATGAATTACTTAACCTACCTTGGGGATAAAATATCTAATATTATGAAGCAACACTCTCAGCAGATCTTACTCTGAATACATTCAGATGAGGTTGCATAGAGTCACCTACTCTATATTTGGGTGTCAGGAAAAATGCCAGGACCTGGATAACAATGGATCAAAAAGAGAAGAGAGAAATATGCACCAGAGTGGAAAAGAAAAGGGGGGTTTTTTGTAGAGAAGGAAGGAGATATGTCCATCAGACTAGCTGTCCGGTGGCATTTTGAGGGTGATAAAGAAAAGTACAAACATGACAGGCAGTGAAAAATCAACAAGACACAGGAAATCAAAAGGATGGTGTATCAGAAAATAAACTTTGGGACTTCCCTGGTGGTGCAGTGGTTAAGAATCCACCTGCCAATGCAGGGGACATGGGTTCAATCCCTGGTCCAGGAAGATCTCACATGTCATGGAGCAACTGAGCCTATGGACCACAACTACTGAACCTGCACTCTAGAGCCCATGAGCCACAACTACTGAGCCCGTGTGCCACAGCTACTGAAGCCTGCATGCCAAGAGCCCATGCTCCACAACAAGAGAAGCCACCGCAATGAGAAGCCCGTGCACCACAACGAAGAGTAGCCCCTGCTCACCACAACTACAGAAAGCCCGCGCATAGCAACAAAGACCAAACACAGCCAATAAACATAAATAAATTTATTAAAAAAAAAGAAAGAAAGAAATTAAGTCAAATTTGCAATAAGACTGAAATCAAAGCATTCTTCTGCCCCTGTCAAGAAGTCATTTATATTCTTCCTGCAGGGACACAGAACACTCCAGAATCCATTTGTAAGCCTCAGGGATTCGTGACTAAGGAAAGTATTCAAAAATATTCGTCCCAGTCTCATGAACGTATTTAGCGTACCTTCAGCCAACTTGACTCACTTTATGGATCAAGGGATTCCTAAAGATTTATGACATTCTACATCAGTAATTCCAAAGCATGGTTTAGCATACAGTCAACTGAACAATCTGGTAAAGCACATATTCCCAATGGAAAGCTCTGGAATAAGAGCCCAGGAAGTGGTATTTTCAACAAGTAATCCAGATCATTTTTATGCAGCCAGACAGGAAGATAAGTATAGGACACAAGCAATTTGTGGAACCACTCTTTTGTAGAGCGCTAAATAGTCCATTTCTCTACAAGTCCAATACTAAACATCTCTCCTCGCTTATTGACTTTCCTGGGATATTGGCACGTCCTATTAACAAATTTATTCATTAGTGTTTACTGAGTATCTACTACAGCATGAGTTAAGAATGAGACAATTCCTGACCTCCCTCAAAGAATTCAAAGTGCAGAGAAGTTCAGGTCTGGGCACTATGAACCTAACACAAAGTAGAGTAAAACAAGTGCTGTAAGGAAGTACAACAACAGAGAAGAAAGGGGATATGGATCTTGACCAGGGTGATCAGAGAGTATTCCTTAAAAGAGCTGGCATTTGAACTGAACCTTAAACAAAGAGCAAGATTTAAGTTACAGACAAAAAAAAAAAGAAAAGTGTTTTGTGCTGAAGGAATAGAATAGCAAATGCTTAGAAAGGTAAGAAGGTAGAAGGCATATTTGGCTAATAATGAATAGTTCAATATTGCTAGAATATCTAGGGTACGTCACCTAGGACCACATTAACAAAGGTCTTGAGCACCTTGAAAGGATAGTGAACCTTTGCTGGTAAGCAGTAGGGAGACATTAAACGTTTTTAAAGATGAAAACAAACAAGAAGGAGAAGTTACAACTGACACCACCAAAATACAAAGCATCATAAGAGACTACTACAAGCAACTATATGCCAATAAAATGGACAACCTGGAAGAAATGGACAAATTCTTAGAAAAGTACAACCTTCCAAGACTGAACCAGTAAGAAATAGAAAATATGGACAGGCCAATCACAAGTCATGAAACTGAAACTGTAATTAAAAATCTTCCAACAAACAAAAGTCCAGGACCAGATGGCTTCACAGATGAATTCTATCAAACATGCAGAGAAGAGTTAACACCTACACTTCTGAAACTCTTCCAAAAAAGTGCAGAGGGAGGAACACTCCCAAGCTCATTCCATGAGGCCACCATCACCCTGATACCAAAACCAGACAAAGATATAACCAAAAAAAAAGAAAATTACAGGCCAATATCACTGACGAACATAGACGCAAGAATCCAATAACAAATTAAAAGGATCATATACAATGTTCAAGTGAGATTTATCTCAGGGATGCAAGGATTCTTCAGTACACTCAAATCAACCAATGTGATACACCATATTAACAAATTGAAGAATAAAAACCATATGATCCTCTCAAAAAATGTAGAAAAATCTTTCAACACAATTTAATACCAATCTATGATTTAAAAATCTCCAGAAAGTGGGCATAAAGGGAACCCACTTCGACATAATAAAGGCCATATATGACAAACCCACAGCAAACATTATTCTCAATGGTGAAAAACTGAAAGCATTTCTTCGAAGATGAGGAATAAGACAAGAGTGTCCACTCTCACCACTATTATTCAATATCATTTTGGAATTCCTAGCCATGGCCATCAGAGAAGGAAAAGAAGTAAAACTGTCACTATTTGCAAATGACATGATACTATACATAGATAATCCTAAAGATGCCACCAGAAAACTTCTACAGCTAATCAATGAATTCAGTAAACTTGCAGGATACAAAATTAAAACACAGAAATCTCTTACATTCCCATACACTAACAACAAAAGATCAGAAAGAGAATTAAGGAAACAATCCCATTTATCATTGCAACAAAAAGAATAAAATACCTAGTAATAAACCTACCTAAGGAGGTAAAAGACCTGTACTCAGAAAACTATATGATATTGATGAAAGACATCAACAATGACACAAAGCAATGGAGAGATATACCACGTTCTTGGATTGGAAGAATTAATATTGTGAAAATGAATATACTACACAAAGCAATCCACAGATTCAATGCAATCTCTATCAAACTACCAATGGCATTTTTCACAGAATTAGAACAAAAAATTTCACCACTTGTATGGAGACACAAAAGACCCCAAAGAGCCAAAGCAATCTTGAGAAAGAAAAATGGAGCTGGTGGAATCAGGCTCCCTGACTTCAGACTATACTACAAAACTACAGTAATCAAGACAGTATGGTACTGGCACAAAAACAGAAATATAGATCAATGGAACAGGATAGAAAGCCCAGAGATAAACCCATGCACCTATGTCACCTAATCTATGACAAACGAGGCAAGAATATACAATGGAGAAAAAATAGCCTCTTCAATAAGTGGTGCTAGGAAATTTGGACAGCTACATGTAAAAGTATGAAATTAGAACACTCCCTAACACCACACACAAGAATA